>NW_007252675.1:587458-636471 GCF_000164805.1 Carlito syrichta
CCAAGTTGCCCAGGTGAGTTTCAAACCCGCGGGCTCAGGCAATCCACTCACCTCAGCCTCCCAAAGTACAATATTACAGGCTGAGCCACTGAGCCCGGCATCTTTTTTTTTTTTTAAGACAGGGTCTTGCTCTGCTGCTTAGGCTGGAGTCCAGTGGCACAATTATAGCTCACTGCAACCTCAAACTCCTGGGCTCAAGCCATTTTCCTGCCTCAGTCTCCTAAGTAGCTGCTTCTGAGTAGTGTGCCCCCATGCCTGGGAAATTTTTATTTTTATTGTTTGAAGAAACAGAGTTGCCCATGCTGGATCAAATTCCTGTGATCCTCCTGCCTTGGCCTCTCAGAGTGTTAGGATTACAGATGTGAGCCACTTCACCAGGTCTCATGTCTGGACATTCTAACCAGTACATCAAGACTGTTTTGGGAACCTAAAGTGACTGTAGGACTGTTTGTATCCTAAGACCAAGAAAGGTGTGGGTCTGCTGGAGTCTCCTCTGGGGAAGGAAGTTACCCCCCTAAATAAATATTAAAGGGATGGTAGGAGGCAAAAATAAAATTAGTTTTGACCATGTCATGAGTGGTGCTTATTCAACCTGCCTGTCTATAGACTAAAGTGAAGTGAAGCCAGTGCGTGTCATGTAACTTTTCTCCAGTAACAATCAGCATCTTGAGGGCAGGCCCAGAAAAGCCAGAATTGGGCTTACCAAGGGTTGGGGGATTTCTAGTATGAGTCTGCTGAAGGCAGAGAGTTGAAGCTGTTTGTAATGATTTATAAAGATGGACCATGGAATCTACACTGAGAAAGGTAGAAAGTAGAAACAGGGAGAGATAGACAATGGAAGGGTAGTAGGTGTAAGAGTCTGGGAGGTCTCAATGAGGCTGAAGGATTATTGGAGTGTGGGTACCAGAAAACCAGAACTGGAAAGACAGGAGGTGGTGGTCAGTGATGTTAAGTAACTTTCATAAAGTCATATAGCCACTAAGAGGGGAAGTCAGGGGTCTCATCGGTCTTCTGAAACTCATGTTCTTGTTTCTGTGCTATTCAGAACCCTTGGAATAAAGATGGTCTTTCCAGCTCCATAACACTCTCTCCTAGAAACGAGAATGTCAGCTTGAGCGAATACTATATTTTCTTTTTTTTTTTGAGTTGGAGTCTCACTCTGTCGCCCAGACTGGAGTGCAGTGGCCGCTCCTGGCCACCACAGCCTTGACCTGCTGGGCTCTGGCGATCCTTCCGCCTCAGCCTTCCAAGTAGCCGGAATTACAGGCATGTGCTACCACGCCCAGCTGATTTTTTGATTTATTGTAGAGATGAGGTCTCGCTGCCCAGGCAGGTCTCAACCCGCGGGCTCAGGCAATCTACTCACCTCAGCCTCCCAAAGGCACGGGATTACAGGCTGAACCACCGAGCCCGGCTCGAATACTATATTTTCTACCACCAATTTCTCCCTTGTTTTCTGCAGTTTTTCTTGGGAAATAACTCTTAGGTCTTCCCATAACTCTCCCTTCCTGTTATACATTGCTGAGCCAGATCTCCATCATTTGTGTCTGAAATATTAAATGTCTTACATTTGCTGCTGTCACATCCTTTCTAAATAATCTTAATGTCTCTGCCAATTTTTTTTTTACCTGAAACAACCAACATTGTTTATTCCACACCTGATAGAAAACCTTCGGTATTTCCTTATTTGCTGCTTTAAGTCCTAAACCTCTACCTAATTTTCTAGGCCATCCACACTTTATCCTACTACTATTGAGTGCCTTCCATTAAACCAGAGGTCCAATTACTCATAGACGACGAATAAGGGAATCATGCCGTAAGTGATCTCACTGATGTCCTCAAAGATAACAATTCCTATTAAAATTCCAAAATGCTCTAGTGACAGTACTGGCTAACCTTGGCTAAATCCTACAGAGGACAGGCATTTCCAGGTCACAAAGAGCAGCATGGAGAAGGAATGAGCAGGCTGGACTTCACACAACAGATTGCCTGGTACAGGATGGGCACTCCGTGAATGTTTCTTAAATGAGTGAATGGCTTTCAATGAAGGAATGCTTACTAAATATATCCATCCAATTAGACGGTTAAGGACAGTTCATGGTGGAATTAAAGTCAATTGGAATGGATAAGTGAAGCTCTGGGAATTTTTTTTAAACTGACAGATAAAATTGTATTTCTTGAGTTGTTCTGGAAATTGGAAGAGCAAGTTGACTCCAAGGAATTTAAGGCTAAAAGGGTTGTAATTTATTTAACTAAAACAATATGACTAAATCAGCAAAGCTGAGTTCTATATCCCAAATATGTAGAGGTGTTAAAAATTATATTCCGAACTGGTGGAAAGAGTGAATGCAGGTTTGGGAAAGAGAGCCAACTACCTACTAGGTACCATTTTCCTCTACTTATACCCTTAAAAATGCTTTCAGTGCCTATTTACTATTATGTCCACTGAAAGTCTTTGAAATAAGTCATGATACTCCTTGGTGTTTTGGTAAAGAAACTTGGAATCAGAATTCTGGATATAGATGGAACTAAACACAGCCGGGCACAGTGGCTCACACCTATAATCCCAGCACTTTGGAAGGTCAAGGTGAGAGGACTACCTGAGCCCACAGGTTTGAGACATGACTGGGCAACTTGGCAAGACCTCAGCTCTATAATAAATCAAGAAAAATTAGCTGGACATGATGGTGCATACCTGTAGTTCCAGCTACTTGGAAGGCTGAAGCAGAAGGATTGCCTGAGCCCAGCAGGTCCAGGCTGTGGTGGCCGTGAGCGTGCCACTGCACTCCAGCCTGGGCAACAGAGTGAGACTCCAACTCAAACAAAACAAAACAAAAAACAACAAAAAAGAAGGAACTAAACACAAGTATCTCAGTAAAGTTTACCAGGAGTGATACCCTTAGAGACTAGAAACAGGGTGACCTTGGCCTCAGAGATGTTGCTCTTTCCAGTTTGTTTGTTTGTTTGTTTGAGTCAGAGTCTCACTCTGTGTCCAGGCTGGAGTGCAATGGCATGGTCACAGCTCACTGTAGCCTTGACCTCCTGGGCTCAGGCGATCCTTTTGCCTCAGCTTCCCAAATAACTGGGACTACAGGTGCATGCCATCATGCCCCACAAATTTTTTTTTTTTTTTTTTTGTAGAGATGAGGTCTCACTATGTTGCTCAGGCTAGTCTCAAACTCCTGAGCTCAAGCAATCCTCCCATCCCAGTATCCCAAAGTGCTGCGATTACAGGCATGAGCCACCATGCCTGGCTCTTTTCCAGTATTGAAGATCAGTATGCAGGCAAAGGCAGATGTGATGACTAAGATCATCTTAGTCACTTGAGAGTGACATTTCTAAGATTCAGGGACTAGGGACAGTGGGAAAGGAGAGAAATCATCTTTAAATGAAACCTAATAGCCATTCCAGGATTTGGGCATTAATTTGACATGGTCTAACCCACCCAAGATTTTAAAAATAACAAAAGTAATATCCTTATAAATGAATTAATAAATGTAAAACATTTCTCTGAATTCTGTGAGCCACTTTAGCAAATAATCAAACCTGAGGAGGGGGTCATGGAAACCTCCGAATTATAGGTCAGAAACATGGTAGCAACCTTCTGCTTCATCTGGTATCTGAAGTGAAGGGCAGTGTTGTGGAACTGAGCCCTTCACCTTGGGATCAGATGCTAACTTCAGGTACATAGTGTTAGAATTGAATAAGTGGCAAGACACCCAGTGACTGCCCAACTGAAAACTGCTTGGGAGAAAAATCCCCAAATGCCTGGTGTCAGAAGTACTGTATTGAATGTGTAGCCCATATGGGCTGATTGGATTAGTTGCTCAATAGTAGGTTCTTTGTTGGGAAACAGTGGACTCCCCAGAATAGTGACCCTTCTATCTCCACCTCTAAACCTCCCACCCTTAGTCCCAGGCAAGTCAAGTGTGCTGGAAGAACATTATTTTTTTCTTTTCTTTTCTTTTCTTTTCTTCTTTTGAGTTGAGGTCTCACTCTGTCTCCCAGGCCGCAGTGCAGTGGCAAAATCACAGCTCACTGCAGCATTGAACAATCCTCCCACCTTAGACTCTGCGAAGCTAGAATTAAATTAAAGGTGCCCATCACCATGCCTGGCAACATTTTTGAGTTTTGTAGAGACAAGTTCTCGTATATTGCCTAAGCCTGTTTCAAACTCCTGGGCTCAAGCAATCCTCCCACCTTGGCCTCCCAAAATGCTAAAAGTACAGGCTTGAGCCACCGTGCCTGGTCTGGCAGAACATTTGATGAGGAGACAGCTCCTGTCCATGGCTTGTCTACTGAAGGGTCCCCACCCCTTAATTGTCTGCTGGTTTAAAGGAAACAAATGTGTTAACTGTCTTAAGTGTTATCAAAACAAATGAACACCACAGTAGCCCTGCCTTGACAGTTGCTCAATCTTTTTGGTCACTTTGTCCCTCCCCTACCTGTTTTCAGATGCAGATACCTGCTTCTTCTTTTTTTTAATTTATTTTATTGAGTCAGATTCTCACTCTGTTGCCCAGGTTGAAGTGCAGTGGCACCACAGCCTTGATTTGCTGGGCTCAGGTGATCCTTCTACTTAAGCCTTCCAAGTAACTGGAACCACAGGCATGTGCCGCCATGCCCAGCTAATTTTTTGATTTCTTGTAGAGACAAGGTCGCGCCATATTACTCAGGCTGGTCTTGAACTCCTGAGCTCAGGTGTGAGCCACTGAGCCTGGCGACACCTGCTTCTTACTGAATTCTCTCAAATGTCTTTGAAAAAGCATCAGAACCCCACCTTAAGGTTTCCATATAGTAGATGGGAGCGGATGCTTGGATCCCACCGGTTCACACCAAGTCAAAAATAGGGGCTTATTTAACATAGAACCAACAGCTTCTCACTTAATCCAGCACTAGAAACATTTTTCAGTGAGGAGTTGCTGACAAGCACAAATTATTTTCGTATTCTTTAAACAGTACTTATGGAACATAGTCATCACCCCCAAGGCAGGGTGAGGAAGGATTGTTTAACGACTCATCTTGTCACTGCCTGGCTATTCTCCTGAGTGGAAGGCCTCTTGTCTGTTTCCTTTCCTTCTCTTAATGACTACCCAGGAAACTCTATAGGAGTCTGGAATTTAACAGGATGTTAAAGGCCCCATCTTCATCTTCGCTGCCAAGATTCTGAATCAGCCTGCCTCTAGGAAACACAGGTTCTACTTAGTAAAGGAGTATAAAATAGCAGTTCCCAAACCGGGAACTTATATGCTTAGTCAGGCCTCCTCAGAGAAATGCTGAGTCGCAGCCTCCTGGGGTGAAACCCAAGATAACCATATTTTTAACAAGCTGTCGAGTGGATTCTGATGCCCAGCCACATTTGGGATCCACTGATAAAAATACAGATTAGGGTATAAATTGCATGCTTATGCCATTCCATATGACAACTTGCACTGAATAGGCTGATGGCAGAGTCAGTGTGGATTCAGTGACAGATTGAATTTATGCTGATGTTTCTAATGTAATCATCACGGCACTAGGATAATTTAATCATTATCCGACTCTAATATAGGAACTTCTCAATCTGTTTCTTTTTTGCAGACTCACACCAGATTCCCCTTATCAAGTTGCATATTCACATGCCAAACTGTATCTAATGCTGACAGACACTTTAGGAATAACATATTTAAAAGCTGAGTTGTGACTGCTCGTCCCTGGTAGCTTTCATTTGTGGTTATCATCCACCTCATCACGGGTGCTGTCAGTCATTTGTTAATATTTCCTTGGGCCAGTGGATGTGCAGTTCAAGTCTCCAGGATTTTACTTCTTGATTTCAATCAATTTATTGGTTAAAAAATTTCATATTGGTCGAGCACAGTGTCTCACGCCTATAATCCCAGCACTTTGAGAGCCTGAGGTGAGGGGATTGCATGAGCCCACGGGCTCAGGACCAGCCCGGGTAACTTGGTGAGACCTTGTCTCTACAATTAAAAAAAAAATTTTTTTTAATTAGCCAGGCATAGTGGCACGTGCCTGTAGTTCCAGCTACTTGGAAGGCTGAGGCAGAAGTGAAATAGCTAATGAAATATGTAAAATAATTGCAATAACTTGCTTGACATAAGTAGCTCCATTTTGCTAAAATCCTCCATCTTAGCTGTCTGCCTGACCCCCACCCCAGTGTGTACGTGTGATTGTTGTAACGTTCCCATGACCACAGACCCACAACCTTGTTCCCCTGAGCTGTTCACGCTGACCCTTCTTGCTGACTGTTTGAAAACTCCCTAGCCACAAGTTCCGTGTAGTTGTATGCCTTGTTAACTGAAATCCAAGAAATTGTTCCTTTTGTTTTTAGTTCTTTGTACCCTCACCCCCTGCTGTGTAGCCCACTTGTGGTTTTTGCCTTTATAAATTTCTTGCTAGTTTAGTTCAGCGTTGAGAGCTTTCTTGGCGTGAGCCTAGCCTTGACTGCTTGCTATTAAAGGACTCAAAATTTGAACCTGGTGTGCTGGCGATTCTCCTTTCTTGCAGTTTGGTAATAACAGAAGGATTACCTGGTCGAGGCTGCAGTGGCCATGATCATGCCTCTGCACTCCAGCTTGGGCAACAGAGTGAGACTCTGACTCAAAAAAAAATGTTTTTTTTCCCATATTCTGTAGCTTCAGGACACTAACAAAAATGCCACCTAAAATTTTGTATATTTTTCTTTACCTTATTCAAACTTCTATAGAAAGGTAATTCTCCAGCTTGGGTATGTATAATAATCACCTGCAAAGAGAGGGGAAGCTTTTATAAATGTAAATCCTTGGCCTTCACACCCACAGACTGATGAAGTAGATATGGAATGAGGTACAGGAATCTGCATTTTTTTACAAGTCCCTGAGGGATAATGATGCTCACTGAATTTTTTTGTGCACTAAATGATAAAGTACTGTCTACACGCTAGTACTCACTTCAAGTCATTCTGATACAGGTGGTCTGTAAACAACACTTTGAGAAAGAATACTCTTGTGACAGATGTTAAGGTGGCAAGTTTCACACATCTCAGATAAGACCAGATTTCACACAAATACATAGAACATCATTACCCAGGAAAAATAGCATTGTGGACTTCCCTCCGTGATCACTGGCATGCTGGCAGAATCTTGTACTGCTAGATATTCGTGGTATGAACCCAACTCTCCATGAGGTTTTGTTCTGGTCTTATTATGGGCTCAGGACGTCCTATAAGTTTTTCATTACTTCTTCACTTCAGAACCTTAAGGTAATCTCTTCTACATCTTGTGAGATTCAAATACTTGACAGATAATATTTTCATTTACATTTCATTTAGGCTATTGGTGTGGTTTGTTTATTATGTGTTCTTTTTAGGTTCTGGGTAAACTTTCCCCCCATTTAAAAAAAATTAAATTTTTTGAAAATTTTTATAGATTTAGAGGATACAAGTGCAATTTTGTTACATGGATATATTGCATTGTGGCCAAGTCTGGGTTTTTAATGTAACCATCACCTGAACAGTATAAATTGTACTCACATTTAATTGTCACATTTATAGTAGACCTCTCTTCTGCAAGCTTGCAACTTATAGTTTGGCAGTCTTTGTTATCACATTGATTACACAGGATTTCTCTTCTGTGCAGGTGGACATTTGTTTTTCTGACAAAATCCATATTACACTCATTAATAGCAATTTTTATGTGTGGATTCTCTAATGAATGAAGCTTGAGGGAAGCCCTTACTGCACTCATCACATTTATAGGGCATCTCTATCCTGTGGATTGTCTCATAAATGCCAAGTTTTGTAGTCTGAGAAAAAAATCTCATCACACGTACCACATTGATATGCATTCCTAATATATACCTATATGCATTAGGATATATTATCCTAATGGAGGGTACTATGAAGAAAAGCAGAGTGCCTGGTGAAGCTCCTACTATGCTCGTCATGTAGGTATGGTTGCTTTCCTAGGATTCCCAAAGTCCCATGTGAACTCTGATGAACTTGAAGATCTGCAGTTTTACAATAACTCTCACCATACTTACCTCAGTATAGAGTGTTCTCTCTGTGCATGATTGCAAATTTTTTTTGTACTAGCTGATATCCGTAACTCACTCATCAAACTGTCTTTTTTCTTTTTTGAGTTGGAATCTCACTGTCACCCACCGGCAATCCTTTGGCTTCAGTCTTTCAAGTAGCCAGAACTATAGGCGCACGCCACCATGCCCAGCTTTATCTATCTATCTATTTATCTGTCTGTCTGTCTGTCTGTCTATCTATCTATCTACCTACCTACCTATCTTAGAGATGAAGTCACACCAAGTTGCCCGGGCTGGTTTTGAACCCTCAGGCTCAGGCAATCCACTCACCTCTGCCTCCCAAAGTGCTGGGATTACAGACTGAGCCAGCAAGCCCGGCCCACTCATCACATTTGTAAGGCCCTTCTACTGTGTGAGTTTCAAAATGAATTCTGCTGAAGCTCTTAACACTTTCTTCACTGATATAGAGTTCTCCCCTGTCAGGTTGTCTGATAAACTCAAAGATCCATACTTACGTTGAAGCCCTAACACAAATATTTTCAGGGTTTCTTTCTTTGTACAGTGTCTGAATTTTGGTGGTAGGTGCTAATGGGTTCAGCTAGCTCTGAGTCATTCGTTCATATGTACACACAAGTATACGTAATATATAATTCCTCTTCTCTTCTGAATTATTTTATATCCTTGCAAATTTGAGCTATTATAAAGAATTTTTTCTTCGTTATTACACATTTAGGACTTCTCTTCAGCGTGAGTTCTTTGGTGCCTGTTTGTGATAAATTGTGATTTTCAGTTATATATGTTCTTAAACCTAAATACAAAGTTGGATTAGACTATTTACTCATTAGGTAATGGAGAGTTTGTTTGTTTGTTTGAGACATGGGGTCTCACTCTATTGCCCAGGCTAGAGTGCAGTGGTGCAATCATAGCTTAATGTGACCTCAAACCCACTCTCTCAGCCTCCTGAGTAGCTGGGACTACAGGTACAAGTCACTGTGCCCTGCTGTGAGTAACCCTCGATGAGATCAGGCGACAGTTGACTTTGAAGCTCCTCTGAGTAACGTTTTCTGGAAGAGGGTCGCCCTGCCTCCCATTTTACTCCTCTTTCGATATTTTTTCTGGATCTCAAAGTATTCTTTGCTGGCAGAGTGGCCTTTACTCACATAGAATTTTAAATAAGGCCTTGGGTGGACTAATTTCTCAGCTATTCAAGGTGTTTAGTCATGATTTTCTAGATTTTTAGAATCAGTCCCTCAAAGATGAACCGCACGGTTCTTGTTCTTGCAAGTTCTTCTTTCTATGTATGATAGGAAAACGATCTTATCTGTGTTCTCAGAATCCTTTCCTTGAAGAGTCTTAATATAGTTGTGACTGCCAGTTATTTGACTGTTACTTTTTCCTATATTTGCCAACAAGAAAACTTTCTGAAAAGAATTATCAAATTATTTTATTAGAATATTCCCTACATAGTTTTTTATTCCGGTCTTCTGTAAGAATCAGTGAAGGCAGGTCAAGATGGTTTCTGCTTTCTCTCCCACTTCGCCCTCAGTCTAGTATTTGACACCAGAAAGACACTTTGTCAAACAGGCCTGTTTTCAGATTGACATAATCAATTTTAACAGTATGACATGAGACATGGTATGAAATCTCTCTGTACCTGAGTTTTCCTTTTCAGTAAAACAGGAATAGCAACCTCTTTCCACGACTATAAGGCTATAAGGAATACCATGTGTGACTTTGATAATAAAACATAATTGCACATCGTTACATAAGAAATATTAACAGTATGGACTTCCCTTTCATGTTCTTAAATTGCAAAGGAAGTACAGAAGAAGAATTACTGAGACTGCCTGGTTTCAGTTCCTTATAAGCTGTGTTACTTTGTATAACTTCTCTGCACCACAATTTCTTCATTTGTAAAGTGGGATTTTTTTATTTTAACCTCAATTTTATACCTGCCTCTTAGGACTGCTGAGAGGATTAAGTCAGCTAATAAGGCAAAGCCTTTCACATCATATTTAATATGCAGTTAGCATGCAATAAATACAATTATTATTCTCTTAGCTTTTGACTACTGCTACCTCTTCCCCTTTCTCATCTATGCCTATTGTTTAAAAAAATCACTTCTAAAAACCTAGAAGATAAAATCTTATCCTATACAAAAATCTCTATGCACTTTGAGGGATAATCTATGCATTAAAGTTTGTATCTCATCTCTAGAATGCACAGCTGTGTGGGCAAGTATCTTTTGCACAGCCTGTCTATATAAAAAAATTTTGATTATAAATACATTAACAATTTCATGGGCCAATATAGCATGGTGCTGTATCAACAAAGATTTAGAAATGGTGGAGAAGAGGCATTTATGTATTTGCTTATTGTCCAGTCAGTGCGTGTGAAGATTCTTTGCAGTATCCAGATATCATCTCTTTCTCTTCAGACTCAAGAACCATCTCTTTGCCTTTTTTTTTTTGGTCAAATGCACCGTTCCTGGTTAATTTCTACTCAGATCTTCCCAATACCCCCTAACCCTGGCAACCACCGATCTGTTCTTTATTCCCGTATTTTTGCCGTTTCCAGGTTGTTGTATAAATGGAATCATACGTTAAATAACCTTTAGAAATTGGACTTTTTCACTTAGTATTTGAGATTCATTCATGCTGTTGCATGTATCAGTAGTTCATTCCTTTTTATTGCTGGGTAGTATTTCATTTCGTGGATATAACACAATTTATTCATTCACCCACTGAAGGACATTTGAGTTGGTTCCAGCTTTGGATGATTATGAATAGTGCTGCTATAAACATTTGTGTACAAGTTTTTGTGTAAATGTAAGTTTTTATTTTTCCAGAATAAATAGCTAGAAGTGGGATTGCTGGGTAATATGGTGTATGTCCAAATTTAAAAAGTGCCAGACGTCTTCCAAAGTGGCTGTAACATTTTGCAATCCCACCGGCAATGTATGAGAATTCCTGTTGCTTTGTACCTATGCTAACCCTTGGTATTATCTGTATTTTTAAATTTTATCTAATCTTAAAAAAGTATGTGGTAGGAAGCTTCTGACATTGCTCCCATGGTATTCATGCCTCCAGGTAATTGTACCCTTGGATAATTTCCTCTTCTTGCATTTGGGCCAAACCTAATGACTTGCTTCTAACAAATAGAATAAGAAATACTAGCAATACTGGCCAGGCGCTGTGGCTTACATCTGTAATCCCAACACTTTCGGAAGCTGAGGCAGGAAGATTGCTTAAGCCCAGGAGTTCAAGACTAGCCTGGACAATATAATGAGACCCCATTTCTACAAAAACAAAAATTAGGTAAGCATGGTGGTGTGTGACTGTAGTTCCAGCTGCTCAGGAGGCTAAGATGGGAGGATCATTTGAGCCCAGGAGGTTGAGGCTATGGTGAGCCATGATCATGCCACTACACTCCAGTCTAGGTGACAGACTGAGACTCAGACTCAAACGAACAAAAAGAAATGCTAACAATATGTATTTCCTTTTCATGTTCTTAAACGGAAATTAGTATGGAAACAGTGATGGGATGTTACTTCTGTGATTACGTTACAAAAGACTATGAAGTCTGTCTTGCTGGTCTTTTCTTTCTGGCTCTTCTTGAATGCTTTTCCTGATGGAAAGAGCCTCCTGGCAAGGGACTGGGGGCAATCTCCAGCCAACAGTCAGCAAGAAACAGTCCAACAACCCTCAAGTAACTGAATCCTGCGAATAATCAAACTTGGGAGGGGGTCATTCTCCAGTTGAGCCTTCATTTGAGAGACTCCTGCCCTGTTACCTTGACTGATGTTTGTGAGAGTCTCTGAGGCAGAGGATCCCAGTAAGATATTCCTGGATCCCTGTCCCACAGAAACTGAGATAATAAATGTCAAGTTGTCTTAAGCCACTAAGCTTTGGGTTAATTTGTTACAGAGCAATAGATAACTAACACAGTGTGTAATAGTATTCCATTGTGGTTTTAATTTGCATTTCTCTAATGACTAATGGAGTTGAGCGTCTTTTCAGAGGCTTACGTACTATCTGTATATCTTCTCTGGTGAACTATCTATTCATACAGTTTGTTTTTTAAAAAAGAAAGGATTATGTGTTTTCTTATTGTTGAGAGTTTTGCAAGATTTTTAATAAATTTATTCTAAATATGTGGCTTTGTCTGATATGTGTCATTCAAATATGTTCTCCCAGTCTGTGAATTTTTAAATTGTTTTTTAAAATTCTCTTAACAGTGTTCTTCACAGGGCAAATGTTTTTAATTTTGATGTAGTTCAATTAATTTTTTTCATGGGTTATGCTTTTGGCATCATATCTAAGATCTGTTTGCTTAAGCAAAGGTCATGAAGATTTTCTCATATATATTTTTTCTCTCTCTCTCTTTCTCTCTCTCTCTTTCTCTCTCTCACTCTCTCTCTCTCTCTCTCTCTCTCTCTCTCTCTCTCTCTCTATATATATATATATATATATATATATATATATATATATATATACACACTTTTTTTTTTAGTTGGCTGGAGTGCCGTGGCACACTCACGGCCACCGCAGCCTCGACCTGCTGGGCTTAGAGGTTTACGTGATCCTTCTGCCTCAGCCTTACAAGTAGCTGGAGCTACAGATGCATGTCACTACGCCTGGCTAATTTTAGTGATTTATTGTAGAGACAAGAGCTCACCAAGTTGCCCAGGCTGGTCTCGAACCCCTGGGCTTAGGCAATTCTCTTGCCTTGGCCTCCCAAAGCGCTAGGATTACAGGCTGAGCTACCACGCCCGGTCTCTCCTATATATGTTTAAGAGTTTTTATAATTTTATACTTTACATTTAGGTCTCTGATCAATTTTTTTAAATAGCTGTATAAAGAAATTCACACACCGTGCAATTCACCCATTTCAAACATACATTTTAATGATTTTTAAAGACATTCACAGGATTGTGTAACTATCACTATTAATTTTAGAACAGTATCATCCTTCCCCCACAAAGAAACTCCATACCCATAACCAATCAATCCCCTTAGCCCTAAGAAACTACTAGTCTTACTTCTGTCTTATCAATTTGCCTGTTCTTGGCATTTCATATATATGGAACATGCAATATGTTATCTTTTGTGACTGACTTCTTTCACTTAGCGGTTTTCAAGATCTATTCATGTTATATCATGTATCAGCACTTTGTTTCTTTTTATAGCTTCATGATATTCCATTGTGTGGGTATATTTCATTTATCCACTCATTGGTTGATGAACATTTGGATTAATTCACCTTTTTAGTTATTATAAACACTGCTGCTATTGACATGTGTGTACCGTTTTTGTATGAATATATGTTCTCATTAATCTTGGGTATAGGCCGGGTGCGGTGGCTCAAGCCTGTAATCCCAGCACTTTGGGAGGCCAAGGCAAGAGCCTGTGGGTTCAAGCCCAGCCTGGGCAACATGGTGAGAACTTGTTTCTGTAATAAATAAAAATAAAATAAATGAAAAAATCTTGGGTATACCTAGGAGTGGAATTGGTGGGTCATTTGGTAACTTTCTACATAAATTTTTGAGGAACTGCTAAAGTGTTTTCCAATGGTTGCAGCACTTTGCAATTCCACCGGGAATATATGAATTACAATCACCACCACCACTTGTTACCGTCTTTTTGATTATTGCTATACTAGTGAATCTGAAGTGGTACTCACTGTTTTTATTATCATCCATTTTGAGTTAATTTTTGTATACAGTGTAAAGTGTGGATTAAGGTTCATGTTTTTTGTGTATGGATGTCTAGTTGTTCTAGCACTAATATGTGAATCTAAAAGAAGTCAAATTCATAGAAGTAGAGAGTGAAATGGTGGTTGTGGGGAAGGAATGGTGAGATGCTGTTTGAAGGATACTTTTCAGTTAGTTAGGAAAAATATGTTTTTTGTGCTCTATTCCAATGTATGGTGACCATAGTTAATAATAATAATATATATTTTTTAATTGCTAAGAGAGTACCTTTTTTTTCATTCTTTTTTTTATTTTGTTTTGTGAGAAAGCAGGATTTATTGGGAGGACAGAAAAACTCCCACAGTGGGAGGGGATCTAAAGGGTTGCCCAAGAGAGTACATTTCAAATGTCTTACCACAAAAAATGATAAATGTGGTGCTGAATATGTTAATTAGCTTGATTCAATCATTCCACTTTGTATATAGATATCACATTTTATCCCACAAATATATACAATTGTGATTTGTCATCCAAAAAAAATCCTGTTGAGATTTTTAAGGGTATTGCATTAAGTCTATAGATAGGCCAGTTGTGCTGGTTCGTGCCTGTAATCCCAGCACTCTGGGAGGCTGAGGCAGAAGGATCAATTGAACCCAGGAGTTTGAGACCAGCCTGGGCAACATAGTGAGACCTCGTCTCTACAAAAAAATTTAAAGAATTAGCTGGGCATGGTGGCAAGTACCTGTAGTCCCAGCAACTTGGAATGCTGAGATGGGAGGATCACTTGAGGCCAGGAGGTCGAGGCTGCAGTAAGCCAGGAGAGTGCCACTGTACGCCAGCCTTGGTGACAGAGTGAGATCCTGTCTCCAAAAAAAAAAAATTGGTTTCCAATCATTCATTGCCAATGTATAGAAATTGCCAGTAGTGGGAATCTGCCCAGGGAGGGGGACACACCTCATCAACAAGGGACCTGCATAATGACATTTGAATACCTAACCCTGAATTGTACCCCATACCTTTAAAATAAAACAATTAAAAGAGAAAAAAAAGAAATACAATAGATATTTGTATATTGATCTTGTATCCTACAACTTGCTGAACATACTAGCTCTAGGAGCTTTTTAGCAGATTCCTTGGGATATACACACACTAGGGGTGCCAAAAAATGTATACACATATTAAGAGATGTTTGCTGTAATCAGAAGTGTTTGGACACTGATGGTAACCACTTCGAGCACCTCTTGTAATTGCAGAACAAACGTGACTTGTATTCATCTTATTGAGTATTACAGTTTTAATACAGTTTTTTTCCCTTTCTTAAAATGTATATACTTTTTTTGGTCTCTCTCTCTCTCTCTCTCTCTCTCTCTCTCTCTGTGTGAGTGTGTGTGTGTGTGTGTGTGTGTGTGTGTGTGTGTGTGTGTGTGTGTGTGTGTACATATATATGAGGGGGGAATTCCCCAAAATCCAGAATTATCTTTTGGAGGGCAGGCCTCTTGTAGTATATTTGAAATTTGAAATTTGTTCCTCTGGATCAAATGGTTAACCAAAGTTTTTAGATTTACTCTTTTTAAACATTTATTATTTATTTATTTATTTTTGAGTTGGAGTCTCACTCTGTCGCCCAGACTGGAATGCAGTGGTCACTCCCAGCCACCGCAGCCTCGACCTGCCGGGCTCCGGCGATCTTTCCGCCTCAGCCTTCCAAGTAACTGGAACTACAGGCGCGCACTACCACGCCGGCTAATTTTTTGAATTATTGTAGAGATGAGGTCTCGCCAAGTTGCCCAGGCGGGTCTCTAAGCCGCGGGCTCAGGCAATCCACTCACCTCAGCCTCCCAAAGCGCAGGATTACAGGCTGAGCCACCGAGCCAGGCTTATTATTATTATTTTTAACCAAAGTTTTTTATCTGGAAGTTTTGAGAAGGTTACATCACGATTTGCAGAAAAATGTCCCGAGTTGTGGCAAACAGGTGAGTGGTCCTTCCACCATGACAACGCACCTGCCCACACCGAAAACAGTATGACCCTTTTGCCCCACCCTCCCTATTCATCCGATCTCGCCTCAGGTGTCTTTTTGTTTGTTTGTTTCCTCGAATGAAAACATTTCTCAAAGGGAAATGTTTTGCCAATGTGGGAGAGGTGAAACAAAAAATGGCAGAAACACTAAAGACATAAAAATTGACAAGTTCAAAAACTGTTTTGAGCAGTGGAGAAAGCATCTCAATTGGTGTATTGAATCAAATGGAGAGTACTTTGACAGTGACAGAAGTTTAAACATGTAAGAATAAATACACAAATTTAAAATTAATTTTAATACATTTTAAATTAAATTTTCATAAATTTCGGGTTTTGAGGGTCCCTCCTCATATATAGGTATACATTGTATTTTGAAAAGTACATACATTGTAATGCATACACAATGTATTGTACATGTATTATACATGAAGCGAAAAAGTAATGCATTACAAAACATTTAGAAAATATGAATATGTAAAAGAATAAAATTTAAAAATTATATATTATCCTGCTAGCCTTACAACCCTAAATAATAATTATTTACATTTTGATAAATGACTCACCAGAACTGTGTGGGTCTCTGTGTCTGTGTACATATTTTTTTAAAGGAGAAGGGAAGGATCATGCTATATGTATATATATAATATATATATAACATATATTAGTGTACTTTTTTCACCTCAAATATATAAATGAAACCTCTTTTCATAATAATATTTCCTTTTTTTAGGAGATGGTCATGACTTTATTCACTTTTAAATAAATCAGCTTTTTCAAATTATTAATTGTACATTTCAGTAAAATCTCAAGAGATTATTTTTTTAAGAAATATTTTAGGTTGGGCTCAATGGCTCAGCCTGTAATCCCAGCACTTTGGGAGACCGAGGTGAGTGGATTGCCTGAGCCCCAGGGTTCAAGACCTGCCCGGGCAACTTGGGGAGACCTTGTCTGTACAATAAATCAAAAAATTAGCTGGGCGTTGTAGCACACACCTGTAGTTCCAGCTACTTGGAAGACTGAGGCGGAAGGATTGCTGGAGCCCAGCAGGTTGACGCTGGGGTGGCCGTGAGCGTGCTTCTGCCCTCTAGCCTGGGCAACAGAGTAAGACTCTAACTCCAAAAAAAAAAAAAAAAAAAGATTTTTAAATTGTATTCAAATTATAAAATTTGTGCTAATAGAAATTTTGGTTTATTTTCTTTTTTAAATAGAGGCAAGCAATCCTTCCACCTCATCCTCCCAAAGTGCTGGGATTTCAGGCATGAGCCACTGCACCTGGCCAAAACTTTTTTCTTTTTTTGAGTTGCTGTCTAATTTCATTGCCCAGCCTGGAGTGCACAGGTACAATCATAGCTCACTGCAGCCTTTAACTCTTGGGCTCAAGTAATAACTCCCTCATCAGCCTCCTGAGTAACTGAGATTACAGGCACACACCACCACACCCAGCTACTTTTTTTATTTTTTGTAAAGATGAAGTCTCACTATGTTGCCCAGGCTAGTCTCAAACTTTTGGGCTCAAGCAATCCTCCTGCCTCAGCCTCTCAAAGTGCTGGGACTACAGGTATGAGCCACCATGCTTGGCTCAGCTGAAATGTTTGATAATGTAGGTCTACAGTATCATTTTAAAAGAACTACTTAGCATCGTACCCTTTAACAAAACGATTTATAAAAATCAGCACCCTATTAATGGATATTTAGACCATTGTCAGTATTTTGATATTATAAGTAATAAGTTATGTAAAAACGTTACTTTTAATCTCTCCCTCTTTTTTCTTTTAAAAAAAATTTTAGTCAGATGCAGTGGTTCACTCCTGTAATCCCGGGCTGAGGCAGGAGGATTGCTTGAGCCTAGGAGTTCTTGACCAGACTGGGCAACATAGTGAGACCTCGTCTCTACAAAAAATAAAAAAAATTAGCCAGGCATGGTGGCATGTGCCTGTAGTTCCAGCTACTTGGGAAGCTGAGGCAAAAGGATCACTTGAACCCAGGAGGTCGAGGCTGTGGTGAGCCATGAATGTATCACTGCACTCCAGCCTGGGAGACAAATGAGACCCTGACTCAAAAAAATAAAACAACAAAATAGTTATTGAATGCTTAGTGTGTGTCATATATTGTTTTGAATGCCTTACGTATATTTACTATTTAGTTCTCACAGAAATCCTGAGTTGTGGGTACTATTACTGTCATCATTTTGCAGATAATAAACCTGGGGTACAGAGTAGTTAGGCAGCTTTCTCAGGATCACATCATTAGTAAGAGCAGTAACAGAACTTGCACCCAGGATGCTTAGCTCCAGAGACCAGGCTTTTAATCTTTATATTCATCCATTTTTATTTTTTTGGATAAATTTCTATGAGAAAGTAAATCAGTAGATCAGAAACTTATAAGTCATAATAACTCAACAGGGCAGAAATGTACACATCTACCCAAGAGAGAACATTCTTATACAACTTTCCTATGATCATATCAAAATCTAAGTGTACATGTTGGTGCTTCCAGAACATGGACTTCCCTGATTTCTTTGAAAGGTCGTTCTTCTATTAGTGGCCTTTTCTATAGCTGACAAATGCATACTTATGTCCAGGTCTGGAAAGGCAGGGAACCCCCATCCCAAGTCTAGTTTTCATAGATCTCATTTTGGGTTTTTTTCCCCATGAGCAGTAGAAAATGACCAATTTCTGGGTAAGACACCCATTCATCCCCTTATTTATTCACATTCTACTTTGTTTTCCAGTGAATTTGCAGTGACTCTCAAGATTCCATATACTATGATGGAAAAGCAATAATAGATAAGAATATAAACAGGAAAAATGTCCATTGATATGTTAGTTGAACAGAAAGTTAGAAAGCTGACATGGAGGCCATCAGACCTGCACAGTTTATAAGGTTGGAATGCAAATCTGTATTTACTCTTGCCGGTCTCAGAAAAAGGATGCCCAATCAAATGATTGTCCTTGTCTGGAAGAACAAGTTATAACAATTCCATAGACAAAGATTTTTTCTGGCACTGAAAAGGAAAGAAATTTTTTTGATGTTTATATAGGAAATGTATCATAGATGCAATAGCAGTTTTCTTATGATCATATTTTACAGTATTACTTTGTATAAGCAGAATATGTGAGGCAAAAGCAGTGCTCAGTGAACTTATATTTTTTTCTGTCTCCCAATTATCCTGTCTCCCTTTCCCTCACCTTCCCTCTCCCACTCCCTATGTGTTTGCATGTATGTGTACTTATATGTGTGTGTGCAAGTCAAGTGAAAAAAGGTGTTTCAAAGAGAAAGGAGTGACACATTAGGTCCCATACTGTTGATAATTAAGACTGACAACTTGTCATTGGATATAGCAATTAGAATTTTATTGGTGACCTTGACAAGAACAGTTTCAATGGCGTGGTGTGTGGAAAGCCTATTTGGAGTAGGTTTAAGAGACCATGGCCCACTCATACTTCCTGATTTCAAAACTTACTACACAGCTACAGTAATTAAAACTGTGTATTTGTATAAAGGCAAACATATAGATCAATGAAATAGAATATTTTCTAAAAATTCTTGCTCCAGAGAGCAAAATGATTTTTGACAAGGGTGCCACAAACATTCTATGGTGAATGGGCAAATCTGGAAATCCACATGTAAAAGCACGAAGTTGGACACTTACCTAACACTAGGTACACAAATGAACTCTAAATCGATTAAAAACCTAAACATAAGACCTAAAACTAGGAAACATTTAGAAAAAAATAGGGTAAAAGCTTCATGACATTGGACTTGGCAGTGATTTCTCGGAGGTGATACTAAAGGCACAGGAAACAACAACAAAAATAGACAAATTGGAAATTTTAAAAATGTGTACACCAAATGACACTATCAGCAGAGTTAAAAGGTAACCCACAGATTGGAAGAAAATATTTGCAAATCGTTAATCTGATAAGGGATTACTATCCAGAATATATAGAGAACTCTTGAAATTCAAAACAAACAACACGGTTAAAAAATGGGCAAATGACTTGAATAAACATTTTTCCAAAGAAGACATACAAGTGGCTAATAAGTACATGAAAACATGCTCAACATCAGTAATCTTTAGAAAAGGCAAACCAAAACTACAAAATACCATCTCGCACCCATTAGGATGACTACCATCAAAGAAACAGAAAATAACAAATGTTGAGGTTAAATTCACCTGTACTTGAAGTTGGAGAAAAATTGGAACGCTTGTGCACTGTTAGCAGGAATGGAAAATGGTGCAATTGCTATGGAAAACAGTATGGTTATTCCTCAAAATATTACAAATAGGATTACCATATGGTTCAGCAACTCTTCTGGTTATATACCCAAAAGAATTAAAAAGCAGTGTTTAAAAGAGATATTGCTTCTCTCCTTCATCTGAGAAACTCCAGACTGTACTTAAGACAACAGGAAGAGGACACCCTTTAGAAGGGTGTAGAAGGCTGTTGCCATTGTAGTGTGATATATTTGCAAGAGCTGCTTTGTAGATCAGGGTGGTAATAAGTGTACAATGGTCTGTTCTAGCTCATTGGAAATAAAGTGCTTTCAGTATGCAGAGGAAATTATAAAAGGATTATGTGTCGGAAAAAATTATAACAGAACATTGTTTATTCCTCATCATAGGTGAATTTAACCCATTATAGTTAATGTTATTGGTGTGCTCTTATTTCTGCCTTTATTTTTGCTATTTACCAGACTTTTAAGTGCAACGTTCATCTTTTCTGTGCTTCTGCTCTCTGTTGGATTTATTGTTCTCTCTCTCTCTCTCTCTCTTTTTTAAAGAAACAGGGTCTCACTCTGTCACAGCACAGGTCAGAGTGCAGTGGCGTGATCATAGCAGCTCACTGCAGCCTCAAACTCCTGGACACAAATGATCCTCGCACTTCAGCCTCCTGAGTAGCAGAGACTATAGATGTGTGCCACTGTGCTAATTTTTTATTTTTTGTAGAGCTGGGGTCTCACACTGTTGTCCAGGCTAGTCTTGAGCTCCTGACCTCAAGCAATCCTCCTGCCTCAGCCTTCCAAATTGTTGGGATTACAAGTGTGATCCACTGTACCTGACCACATTTTTGAAAACAAAGTGGTTTTCATCATTCCCCTTTTCAAATTTGGAAGTTACATATTCTACTTCTATGTTTTTCTAGTTAATTTTAATTTTTTTTTTTATATCTTCGCTCATTAAAGCCTAAGCTTTATCCTTTTCCAGAACACAAGGACTCCTAAATGCAGATTTCCAGTTTTTTCATTATAATTTTGGTATTGAGTTTGAAAGATTAGCATATATAAATCAGAAAAAATATACATTTTCATTGGGGGAAAATGCCAATTTGTCAATTATGTATAAATAAAAAATAAAGAGGGTGTTTTTGAGTGATCTTTTTATAGGGTAAAAATAATCTCAAGGTAATGATATACTCTTAGAGATGTGAAAAATCAAGGGATTTCTCACTTAGCTTGTGCCTGGCTATTTCAACTAGAGCATACAAATAGGCTAGGGAGTTCTGGGAATCCAAGATGCATGGGTGGAACTGGGCATACATTTTGGTTTTCTTCTTGCCAAAATCTCATGCAGTCTAAGAGAATGAGGTTAGTGACAGAAAGATAGCAGTGGATAGTTGTCTAGTACTTAAAATACATTTTTATTCTGCTGTATTTCTTCTTCCACCTAAGAAAGGGAGCAAGCACATTTATGAAACCCAGATTACGTAACCCTGATATATTACAATGGAAATTTCCGGGCTCCATCTTATTTCCAATGAGATGGAGCACACTACTGAACACTCTGGCCACCTTGACACAGCTACTCTTTCAAGGGCATCTCACACCATGCTGACAACAGTGGAGCCTTATTCCTCTTCCTGTTACCTGTGAAGTCTGGAGTTTCTCAGCTGAGGGTTATGGGCAGGGGAAGGAGAGATAGAGTGAGAAGCAGTAAGCCAGACAGAATGAGGACTTCATGCAGGCAATGGCAAACTGTTGAGCTGAAAAAAGGCAAGTCCTATGACTATAAATATCAAGATTTTCCTGTGTGGCTGGTAATCTGTTTCTGATGATAACACTAAGAAAAGAAGGTTCTAGTAACTTTTGGAATTACTCCCTACATGAAATTAGCACATAACTTGCTAAAATAACTCAGAAAGACAAGAGTTAACTTAGGTCTGTATATTCCAACACACTCAAAAAAGCACTAACATTCATTTATAGTTATTACTCAACACTACTCTTCCAAAAATGGCTAATGAAAAAACACAATGCAACATAGCTTCAACTGAGCTTACACTTCTAAGCAAAGAGCTTCATTTCTGAATTTAGGTTCAAGCTCAGTTGTATCACCACTCAAGAAGAGGAATAAGTTTTTTGACATTACCAAGGAATCTTGTGGACAGCAAGAAAAACTTTAGCTTAAAGAATGGCTGGTTAATTCTTTTAAGGGAAATATGTCACATTCCTATGTGAAGATGCTAAGCAGAAAACTTTGCTCTTTTCAAACAACTTGATTAATGATGCCTGTGATATTCATATGAAGAATTCCAGGCACCCCTAGGAGCTAAACCTGTATTGATTTCTTAAAAAACAACAAAATTCAGCTGGGTGAGTCTGTAATCTCAGCTTCTCAGAAGGCCAAGGCAGGAGGATCGCCTGAGCCCAGGAGTTTGAAGTTACAGTGAGCTACGATCACACCACTGCAGTCCAGCCTCAGTGACAAGAGTGGGACACTGTCTCTACAAAACAATGAAATTCTCTAAACTCTTTCTCCAAAAGTTGCCAAGTGTCATGACATCATACTTTATTAAAATCAAATACAGGTGATACCCCAGCTATTACCACCTAAGCTATGCTCACATCTTATGTAGATACACGATTAAAAAAGAACAGGAATATTTGAAGTGAAAATGTTTTATTGCAATAGTACTTAAATACTTTTTTTCTTCAACAATGCATACAGTAATAGAGAACACAATTGCCTTTTTCTCCGTAACCAGTATCTTGTTAAATTTTTTGTTCAGGTGTTTACATATATAGGATAACATCTTCCTAAAAATTTTAATAAGAAGTCTTCACTTCTATACTTAACAGACTCACATTCAGTAACTCTGTCATGCCCATTAAAAGTGTCAGCGAATGGATGAAAATATTACTGAAATTCATACTACAATATAAACCACATTCTCTCACTTGATTAAATTATACATATATTATTATTAGGATTGGAAGAAAAAGTAGTGATATTTACTATAGAAATTCTTAATATATATAATTTAATATAACACAAGCATATATTTTATACTCACACGTGCATAATTGTATTAATTATACAAATTAAAAATCAAGAACGGTAAATGTTTTCACTGATTCCTGATTAATTTATGCTTATTTCCAAGTTTTGTGCTGTATTATTTATAGTTCGTTTTTTGTGATTTTTTTTCTATAAAAATTTTATTATCACTTCTAGAGCATGATTGGCATTGATTGTTTTTTTGTTTTGAGACAGGGTCTCACTCTGCTGCCCAGGCTGGAGTGCAGTGGCACGATCCCAGCTCACTGCAGCCTTGACCTCCTGGGTTCAGGCAATCCTTCCACCTCAGCTTTCTGATTAGCTGGGACTACAGGTACAAGCCATCACACCTAGCTAAATTTTTTATTGTTTTGTGGGGACGAGGTCCCGCTTTGTTGCCCAAGCTGGTCTCAAACCTGGGCTCAAGCGATTCTACCACCTTGGCCTCCCAAAATGCTGAGATTACAGGCATGAGTCACCGCACTCGGCTAGCATTGATTTTTATGGGAATCTTACTTTTCCAAATTCATTCAAATTGTGGACTTCTCCTCACCATGAATTCTCCGTGATTTAGTAAGATTTACCTAATATTTAAGGCCTTCTCATATTTATAAAGTGAATATTATGTATGAATTTTCTGATGAACAATAAGATTTGACTTCTGGGAAAATGCTTTCCCACATTTGTTACATTCATAGGGCTTCTCTCCTGTATGAGTTATCTGATGCCGAAGGAGATGAGACTTCTTGATGAAGGCTTTGCCACATTCAATACATCCGTAAGGTTTCTCTCCCGTATGAATTCTTTGATGTGTGACAAGCACAGATGTGTTGCCAAAGGCTTTGCCACATATGATACATCGGTAAGGTTTCTCTCCTGTATGAAATCTAGAATGCTTATAAAGGGATGAACTATACCTGAAGGTTTTCCCACATTCCTTACATTCAAATGAGTTTTCAAGTGTATGGGATTTCACATGTTGATTAAATGAGGAGTTCCAAGTGAATGTTTTCCCACACTGACTGCATTCATAAGGCTTCTCTCCAGTGTGAAGTCTCTGGTGGACCACAAGCTGGGCTTTATGCATAAAAGCTTTCCCACAATCACTGCACACAAAGGGTCTCTCTCCATTATGAATTTTCTGATGAGTTGCAAGGTGTGCCTTCCTGCTATAGGCTTTCCCACAGTCACTGCATTCAAAAAGTTTTTTTCTTGTATGATTTTTTGCATGTCTAGTGAAATGAAACTTCTTTTTGAAGGCTTTCCCACATTCACTGCATTCATAAGCGTTTTCTCCAATATAACTTCTCTCATAATTAAGCAAGTCTAAGTTAGGTTGCAAACTCTTGCCATATGATTTACACGATCTTTTTCTTGTAGGATTAAGACTTGTGCTAGTATTATAACGGTGGGTTCTCTCCATAGTCATTATTTTATTGAACGTGAACAAAACTGACGTCAAAAAATTGTCTTTGCTTTCCTGATGCTTCTCCGGTTCATCAATTAGTGGGCAGTCTGCTTCTAAAAAGGAATACAATAAAACATTACTAGTTATTTTTCCCCCACCAACACTTTACAGAGAAAAACATCCATGATTTCAAACCTAGTCTCTCATTCTGAAACAAATTTGTAATCCCTTTGCTCCCCCTAAGCTTTAAGAATAAAACTGCTAAAGAGGAAATGGGAGCAGATGAATAACGAGAACAGATGGTGTAACTTGTGACCTGTGGAAAGACAGGAAAACAGGCACCAGGTACAGTGAGGAGGGTACAAAGGAGTCAAAAGTTTGTACAAAGGTGTCGGGTTAGTTCACAGAATGAAGAGAGCCCTTCGCGGAGATCTGACTCATGGACAGGGCAAGCAGAGAATAGGAGACAGGGAGTTAAGGGAAAACAGCAGAGAACAGACCAGGTTTGGAAGAGGTAGCAAGAGGCAGAGTCTTCACTACATACTTCCCAGATCAGCCTGGTAGGATATTTCCCTATTTCTCTCATTCATGTCTTTTTCCTTTTAATCACCTGGTACAATGTCACTTTCCTTTAGAAACATTCTTGTATCTCCAGTCCTCTAACTCCATCCAAACCACAGTTGAAGCTTGTCTGTAGAGATGGTTCCGGCTCTACTGACAGCTGGAATTCATTCGAACATGTACTTGTAAGCCCAGGAACACAAATGTCCAGCAAGTCATCCAAGGGCAAGTTATCCTTAGCCTAAGCACAGATTCTGTCTATTTGCTCTTATTTTTTTAAAAATTCTAAGTGGGTTTCTGTATATGATAACTATTTGTCATATTTGTATTTGACAAGTATTTTTTACATCCTCCTTCAATCTGTCTAGCAAACTGGTCTTTAGAAAGTTGCTTTGCTCCTAAAGTCACATTTTTTCATCCCTATCCTCAAAACACTATAAATCCCAAACGTGTTGCTCTATTAAAAAAAAAAATTGGGGGGAGGAGGCTATAATTCCCCACTTTTGAGTTTCCCTCCATGTAGCATGTTAGTATAATACTCCTAGCTACTTGCTCTACGCCTTGTCCTTCCCTGCAGAGTAGTAGGCTATAGCCATCAGTACACATTTCTTTTTCTTTTTATTATCTGAGTCAGTTCTCATTTTGGTGCCCAAGCTGGAGTGCCATGGCATGATTATGTCTCACCAGAGCCACCAACTCCTGGGTCCAAGCAATCCTTCCTCCTTAGCCTCCTGAGTAGCTGGGGCTACAGGTGCATACCACCATGCCCACTAATATTTGTTTATTTTTTGTAGAGGCAAGGCCTTAGTATGTTGCCCAGGCTGGTCTTGAACTCCTGGGCTCAAGTAAGCCTCCCACCTCAGCCTCCCAAAGTGTTGGGATTACAGGCGTGAGCTACCATGCCCGGCCTGTACATATTTCTTTACAGTGTGGTTCTGTCTATGGGAATTTGCTTCCTTCTTTACCTCTACCAACAATAATCGACTAAAAAATTCAGGTAAACAGACTGGTAAACAAAATTATGCAAGATGTGAATTCAATCATAGGATCTCAGCATGCATTCCACCAGTCTTCACCAAATCCTTCTACTCCGTGGATTCTAAACTCATAAATTCGATCTTTTGCTCATGTTCCTTCCCCACCTTAACTTGCCCTCCCTCACTGCCTCCATCCTATCTAGTACTTAGATATTCTTTAGGGAGAAGCCACTGTTTGATGACCTCAATACAAAGAATTCTCTAACTTCTGCATACCTTAAACTTTAAGCTCCATTTTCTTTGAATTTTTAAGATAGTCACTACAGCTGTCTGTACCATTCACTTTGACAATTAACTGGACCAAAACTGCACTACTAATATGCATTGATAAATGTTTATTTCATACTCCCTTGTCAAATTTTAAAATCTTTTAATATGACTATGTTTTGTTGTTCCAGTCACCATTTTCAACACTTAGAAAATGATAAAGGGACCCTGAATTGTACCCCACATATTCAAAATAAATAAATAAAAATAAAAATAAAATGATAATGGGTTTTTTGATTCCTTTGAAGCTTCTCAGGAAATACTTTTAAAAGCCTTGTTGAATGGAAGAGTAAGAAATGTCTCCAACATTGCAATGACAAGGATACTGGAATTAAAAAAAAAGAAACATACTCCCACAATGTCTGGTTCTATAATAATGAATTAATGAAATGTTCATTGAATGTCATTATGTACTCAGTACTGGAATAAAAGAAAAAATCATATAGATCTGCTCTTCAGGGCACTATCATGAAAAAAACAAGCCTTTATAGCAAGGGTTTAAAAAAAATCCAAGACAGTAGATGTCAAGTTTTCATGATACAGTCATAGTAGAATTGCTTGGGAGTTAAAGAAGACAGAGATTAATTCAGAATAGTTACCTTGAAAGAAGAAACACTGAACTCTGACTTAATAGCATGCTGGTTTTAGTTAGGTGGTGCAGACCAGAATCAAAAAGATTGATGCAAAGAGGAAAACTGTATATAGTGGACATTAAAGAGTTCAAGTCCCATGGAATAGGGAGAAGATAGATAATTCTGGATAAGCAAAATGAGAACACGTTATAGGGTACATTAAAAACCAAATAAATATCACAATATAGGTTATAAAGGAGCAGAATATACTTGTCAGAAGAGTGACAAAAAAATTGAGTAATTTGGATAAATCTTGGAGAAACATCTAAAATAAACTAGAAAACAGAAAGGAATTGGTAAAATAGTAATATTAACAGTCCAGATAAGGTACCAGAAAGTAAAATTCCGCTAGCTACTCAGAAGGCTGAGGCAGGAGGATCACTTGAGCCCAGGAGTTCAAGACTGCAGTGAGCCATGATCACACCACTGTACTTCAGCCTGGGTGACAGAGTGAGACCCCGTCTCTAAAAAAAAATTCATTGGCCAGGTGTGGTGGCTCAAGCCTGTAATCCCACTACTTTAGGAGGCTGAGGTAAGAGGAATGCCTAAGCCCACAGGTTTGAGAACAGCCTTGGGCAACTTGGCAAGACCTCATCTCTACAATAAATCAAAAAATTAGCCAGGCGTGAGAGCGCACACCTGTAGTTGTGGCTACTTAGAAGGCTGAGGAGCAAGGATCGCCTGAGCCCAGCAGGTTGACGCTGGGGTGGCTGTGAGCGTGCTATTACACTCCAGCCTGGGTGACGGAGTGAGACTCTAACTTAAAAAATAATTTAGTTTATTTCAGCAGAAGTTGGAGTCACAGGAATCTTAAATACACTCAATTGGTACCAATCATTTGAAACATACTACTTTTATGATCTCTGAAGAAAAGAAAAATTTTATTTTGAATCAGTCTTGCATAAACTAACAGCTAAAATCACAAGCCATAAGAAAAGGATAAAGTTTTTTTTTTTAAAGGACAATAATGAGAGCACAATGTTCCTGAAAGTTTTGGGGCAAAAAATTAATATATCCTGAACATAAATTATCTGTAAACTATTTGAAGGGTTTTGCACATATTAGCTCATATAATCTTTATAGGAAATGTGAGGTAAGGATCAGTATTATTCCTATATTATAAAGAAAATAGTGCTACAAAATAATTTGCCCAAGGTTAGCCAGTGATTGGTAAAGTAATGCTTCCAGTCCACACAATCTGACTACATTATTAGGACGAACTATATAAAAAAAGATCTATGTTGAGAAAGGAAGAAGAGAAGAAAAATGAGGGTTTTAGGAATTAAGAGAGCAGAAACAAAGCAAGAACTCAGATGCAACAGGCGATGCCGGAGCCTGGATAGAAAGGAGAGGGACATCCCCCCAACAGCAGCTGAGTGACAAGAATAAGCACCTATGTGGGGAGAGTGAGTGTGAAGGCGTGTTGCAGAGCTGACGATGTTATGCCAGGTGTACCCAGCCACCAACAAAGGAGTGGCTTTTAAAAGGTGCCTCCAAGAAGCATTTCGAAAGGTGTCTGTCCCTCACTGACTAACTGAGATCCCAACTCCTAACACTGCCATCCGATTTCCTCTCACTTACCTGGATGGCTCCAATGTGGGTTTTCTTCCTCCACCAGCCATGGCTTTTGTCCTTGCTCCACCTTTAAGGTCACTTCTGTCTTGGCAACTGGACTTCCTGTTGGTGGGAATAAAACAAAGAAGTGGGATGGAGTGCTAGGAAGACAACTGCCTCACAACTCGGGTCAGCCTCCTTGAATCTCAGGACCTTTAAAGGATGACAAGTAGGCTTTAGAACAGAATAGTCTCTTCTCCATTTGAGAAGTGGAAGCATAAAAAAAATAAAATCCCTCTGAAAGGGATTAAGAATCTCTGACCACTAAAATCTGAAGCTTATTAATGCTTCAGAATGCTGTGACGCTTTCACAAATCTTAAAGGAAGGGTATTAGCATATTCCAAGTTACCACCACGGTCTTACCCACTGAGACAAGGTTTCTATAGTTCTCCAACATCACATCCCAATACAGGGTTCTCTCAGCACCACCAAGCAGCTGCCACTCCTCTGGGGTGAAGTCCACAGCCACATCCTGGAATGTCACTGATTCCTGTAATAGCACATTCATCTTCAAACTGAAGTGTGCATCATTAGGAGACCTGCAAAAGAATCAAGGTGGCCCCTTATTATCATAGAATGTTCATTTCTGAGCTTGTAGAAAGTTAACTATTACAAACCTGATTAAGAAATATGCTTTGTAATGGCAACAAAAATCATATTAAAAATGCCCAACTAGTGCCAGAACAGTTCAATGGGGGAAAGAAAAGTCTTTTCAATGAATGGTGTGGAGGCAAATGAATACCCACACACAAAAGAATGAAACTGGACTCCCTACCTACCTCACTCCATATACAGAAAGGAACTAAAATGGATCAGAGGCCTAAATGTAGGAAATAAAGCTATCAAACTATTAGAAGATGATATAGGAGAAAAATATTTTTGACCTTGGATTAGGTGGTGGTTTCTTAAATATGATATGAAAAGTGAAAGTGACAAAAGAAAAAATAAATTTGAATTCACCAAAATTAAAAACTTTCATGCTTCATAGGACCATTGAGAAAGTGAAAAGAACACCCACAGAATAGAAGAAATATAGTTTTAAGTCATATATCTGATAAGAGGTTTGTATCTAGAATACATAGATAACTTAAAATCAACAACAAAAAGACAACCTGATTTAAAAATGGGCAGAGGATTTAAACAGATATTCTAAAAAAAAAGTATATATATATATACTTTTGAATTTTAAGTTGAAACATAGTCACACCTATTCATTTATTCCACCTGCAAGGCTGAGTTAGTTGCCACAGAGGCAGTTTATAGTCTTCAAATCTAAAATAGACAGTTCTATATTGTCACTTTCACTTTTCATATCAGGAAAAGATATTCAACATCATTAGTCATTAGTGGAATGCAAATCAAAACTGTAATGTGATACCACTTCATACCCATGAGGACAGTTAAAATCTAAGGCAAACAATGACAAGAGTTGGTGAGGATGTGGAGAAACTGGAACTCTTGTACATGGCTGGTGGAAGTGCAGAATGGTGAGAGAACTGTGGAAAATATTTCGGCAGTTCCTCAAAATGTCAAACATAGAATTACCACATGACCTAGCAATTCCACTCCTAGGTATATACCCAAGAGAATTCAAAACATATATCCACATAAGAAGCCATGGACAAATATTCTTAGCAGAATTATTCATAGAAGTCAAAAAAGTAGAAATAATCTAGCATCCATGAACTGACAAATGGATAAAGAAAATGTGGTATACCAGCCAGGTGTGGTGGCTGAAGCCTGTAATCTCAGCACTTTGGGAGACTGAGGCAGGAGAACCACTTTAGGCCAGGAGTTCATGATCAGCCTGGACAACAGAGTGAGATCCAGTCTTTATTAAAAAATGATAAAAAATAAACAAAATAAAAATAAAATGTGGTATATTCATCCATAGAATATAACTTGGCAATAAAAAAGGAATAAAGTACTGCTACATCTAAAACATGGATGAACCTTGAAAATATTATACTGGGTGAAAGAAACCAGTCACAAAAGATTATATGTTGCATGGCTCCGTTTGTATGAAATGTTCAGAATAAAAGAGTTATAGAAACAAAAGGAAGGTTAAGGGTGGGAGAAGGGAAGAATGGAGAGTGACTGCTAATGGGCATGGAGTTTCTTTTTGGGGTGATGAACATGTTCTGAAACTAGTGTTGATAGCTATATAACTCTGAATATATTAAAAACCACTGAATTGTATACACTTTAATTGAGTCATTTTTGTGGTATGTGAATTGTGTTTCAATAAAGCTAGTTAAAAATATCACATATATTCTTGCCAGGTGTAGTGGCTCATGCCTGTAATCCCAGCACTTTGGGAGGTGGAGGCGAGAGAATTGCGTGAGCCCAGGGAGTTGAGACCAGCCTGGACAAAATGGCAAGACCTCATCTCTACAATAAATAAAAAATACACAAATATAGCCAAGCATGGTGGTACGTACCTGTAGTTCCAGCTACTTGGAAGGCCGAGGCGGAAGGATTGCCTGAGCCCAGCAGGTCAAGGCTGTGGTAGCCATAAGCGTGCCACTATACTCCAGCCTGAACGACAAAGCAAGACTTTGACTCAAAATAAAAATTAAAAAGTTTTTTAAAATCACATATATTCTTTATATGTGATATACTAGTAATATCAAAAGGAATACAATTATTAATCCCTCCCAGAGATCGTACAATCTATTAGATTACAAAGTAAAAATAAGTGCAATAAGATGTTACTTAAACTGTAAGGTTTACATGTCAGACTCATATAAGCAAAATAAAATAGAAACACATGGATTTTTTTTTACATAATAAAATACATTCTTTCAATTATGAAGTCAACATCATGTTTAATGTATAAATATCAAAAACACTGTAGGCATGTGGCTACATATCTACCACAAAAGACATAGTTAAGAGCATGCAGAGTAAGGATCAGAAAAGTACAACCCATGGAATGGCCTCCTATTTTTGTAAATAAAATGTTATTGAAACATCACACTTATTCATTTACCCCAGCTGCAAGGTTGAAGTAGTTGTCACAGAGGCAGTTTATAGTCTTTAAATCTAAAATAGATAGTTCTATACTGGGAAATGTATTAAAAATTGCCTAAACTGGTTTGTTAAAGAGAGTAAAATACATAATTAATTGACAGATATAAGAAAAAGGTAGGAGGAAAAAAGTTCCCAACTTAGGAAAATAATCTCCACAAGCTAAACATTCCTTAACTTGATTAAAAACAAAAAACCCAAAACAAAAAAACAACTACCTACCAGAATATAGGAAGAAATGGTGAAACATTGGAAGTGTTCCCATTAAAATTAGGACAAAAAAGACTGCTGGCTAGCAATTACAGATGACATGAAATGTGAACATGCCTGGCTGGTATACCACATTTTCATGTTCACATTTTCGAACAACCTGGGTTTGAACTGCTCAAGTCTACTTATACTCAAATTTTTTTTAAGTAACTACAGTTGGCCCTCTTTGGCAGGTTCTGTATCTGCAACCAAATGCAGATCAAAAATACAGAGTTCTCACAATGCAAAACCCACATATATGGAGGGCCAACTTTTCCTATCATTGGGTTCCACAGGGTAGATTTGGTTATCTGCAGAGGTCCTGGAACCAATCCCCCATGAATACAAGGGATAACTGTATATTCAAAATCGTAGTTACTAGAAGTCCTGGCCATTGCAATAAGACAAGAAAAACATGGGGGATGATATATTAAACAGGAAGGGACAAAACTCCATTTGAAAAGTATGTAACTGTCTACCTAGGATATCTAACTCTTGGACATAATAAGAGTTCTGTAAGTTGGCTGGATACAAAGTCAATACAGAGAAGTCCATTCTTTTCTATACATCAAAATAGTCAATTAGAAAATATAATGAAAAAAGAACATTACCTGAGCCCACGGGTTTGAGACCCGCCTGGGCAACTTGGCGAGACCTCATCTCTACAATAAATAAAAAATCAGCCGGGTGTGGTAGCACACGCCTGTAGTTCCAGCTACTTGGAAGGCTGAGGCGGAAGGATCGCCAGAGCCCAGCAGGTTGAGGCTGCAGTGGCAGGGAGCGGCCACTGCACTCCAGTCTGGGTGACAGAGTGAGACTCCAACTCAAAAAAAAAAAAAAAAAAAAAAAAGAAAGAAAAAAGATCTATCTCATTCTCAATAGCAACTTAAACCATATGAGGGGTGACTCAAAACAATCCGGAATTATATTTTGGAGGGTGGGCCTCTTGTAGTACATTCAGAATTTGTTCCTCCAAATCAAATGGTCAACCAAAGTTTTTTATCTGGAAGCTCCAAGAAGGTTGTGTCACAATTTGTAGACAAAACATCCTGAGTTATGGCAAACAGGTGATTGGTTCTTCCACCATGACAATGCACTGCTTACACTACACTGAGTGTTCAGCAGTTTTTGATCAAAATTAGCATGACTCCTGTGCTGCATCCTCCCTATTTGCCCGATCTTGCCCTGAGTGACTTTTTTTGTTTCCCCAAATGAAAAAAGTCCTCAAAGAGAAATGTTTTGCCGATGTGGAAGAAATGAAACAAAAAAACAGCAGAAGCACCAAAGGCATCAAAATCAACTAGTTCAAAAACTGTTAGAAGCAGTAGAAAAAGCATTTCAATAGGTATAGTGCATTAAACAGAAAGTACTTTAAAAGCGACTGAAGTTTAAACATGTAAGAATAAATACACAATTTTTTTATAGATTCCAAGTTTTTTTGGGTTCCATCTCATATGTAAGAATATTATAAATATATTTATATACACTATAAAAAGAAATGTACAAGAGTTATACCATAAGACTATAATGGACCTATGAGGAAAACTGAATATATAGGACTTATGATTGAAGAGTTATGAATTCTCCCCAAATTAATCTAGAAGTTTAAGGTAATTACAATAAAAATACCTCCCACACTGCTTTATGGATCTTGATAATATTCCTTAAATTCAACGACCTTAAAATGTATGTAGAAGAGAAAATGCTCAAGATAGCTAAAGACTCTGGAAAACATACAAGGTTTACTTATGAATCCAGGTGAGCATTAAAAAGGGTTATGTACCTTGGCTTATAAACTGAGTTAATTTAGTGTTAGTTGGCATTATGTTCTCTGCTTACTTTAGGGAATACTCTTAAGAAAATCATAGGAAACTTGAAGTTATATTTATCAAAGAGTGTTGTTGTGAATGTTATTTCTAACATCTATATAAAAACCCATTAGAAAATATTTTCTTCAGAGAAATGTATCAGGAAAAAATTTTATCTGGGGAATTATTGAGCTTTATCCTCACGGATAATGCCAATACTTTAAAACTCACTGGCTATCCATAAACTATGATTACCAGGAAGACTGAGTAAACATTTGCAGCTCAAATTTATTCCAGCTATACTTCTGCTGAAAAATTGAGGGAGAAAATAATTAAAATTTATATTTAAAAAATTTTTATTTCAACTATGTGCAAACCTTATGACTTGGATATCAGATTATCAATCTTCTAAATTTCTCTTTGGACCTGATCTTCTATTCAATTTTCATTTTCCCTGACTATACATTTTCTTGTTAGCGTATAGGTTTTTGGGAGATTTAAATGGCTGAATGAATACATGGATGACTTACCTGGAAGTTGACCATTTTCTGTAGCTCTTAAACGGAAAGCTGCTAGGTGTGGTGCCTCATGCCTGTAATTCCAGCACTTTGGGAGGTGGAGATGAGAGGATTGCCTGAGCCCAGGGGTTCGAGACCAGCTTGGGCAACTTGGCGAGACCTCGGATCTACAATAAGTACAAATAAATAAATAAATAAGTAAATATTAGACAGGCATTATGGCGCTTGTGCATCTGTAGTTCCAGCTACTTAGAAGGCTGAGGCGGAAGGATTGCCTGAGTCCAGCAGGTCCAGGCTCAGTGGCTGTGAGCATGCCACTGCGCCCCAGCCTGGGAGACAGAGTGAGACTCCAACTCAAACAAACAAACCTGCAAACAGAAATCTATGAAAGTAGAAATGCGGACGAAAATAAAGACCTGAGACACCAGGACTGCAATGTGTTAAAACCCTGGCTCTAGGCCGGGATGGGTGACAGCCTGTAATCCCAGCACTTTGGGAGGCTGAGGCAAGTGGATTGCCTGAGCCCATGGGTTCGAGACCAGACCAGACAACTTGGTGAGCCCTGGTCTTTAAAATTAGTCAAAAATTAGCTGGACATGGTAGCACACGCCTGTAGTTCCGGCTACTTGGAAGGCTGAGGCAGAAGGATCGTCAGAGCCCATCAAGTCGATGCTGGGGTGGCTGTGAGTGTGCTACTGCATTCAAGCCTGGGCGACAGAGGCTCCAGCTCAGAAAAAAAAAAAAAAAAAAGAACCCTGGTTCTATCAGACAGTTCCTACCCTGAAGCCTCAGTAGCCACCTAGTGGGAGAATGGTACTTCTAGCAAGTCAGAAAAATTAATATGTGATTCTCTGGTTTCTGCTCTGAAGCTGGATATGAGATCTCAAATTAGGTTGGGCTTTCTTGTGATGGTTGGATTTAGGGACTCTGGGAACACTTGGGTTTTAGTTTTGTTTTAAAGCTGGATCCTTCAGTTTAGACTCCAAATCTGTTTTTCTTTCTCTGGGAACTCATAGTCTCCCATGAGCTTAGTCTGAGTTTTTTGAGGTTTTAACCACTGCTGGGGCTCTAGAAAGGCTAAATGGGTAAGAGGGACTCACAACTTCATTTACAGTCTTCACTGGAAGATCTGCAAATACACAGAGACCCTAACAAATGACCACAAATCTAAATTTATTCATCATTCATTGCTCAAATATTGCAAAAGGAGAATAAAACCAACTCTGTTTTATGCAGGTGTGCAATACTGTTTAAAAAAAAATTTTTTTTGGAGAAAACGTATCTAGGCATGAATCTCAGCTCTTCCGCTTACTAAACTGTGTGAGTCCAGACTTGTAATTTCACCTTTTTCAGCTTCAGCTAATTCATATGCAAAACGGTTACTTTGCATTCACTTCAAATGACTGTTGTGAGGAAAGCCTAAGAATGCACAACCGTTTCTCTAAAATTCTGTCTTTCTGGATTCCTTGAAATGGCTTACAACTTTCTGTAGCAGTCTCCGGTCCGGCCAGCTAATGCTCTTGGAACCAGGGAAGGTACAGTTAGGTGCACAGACGCCTACACAGTGACCTTTACCTACAAGGACAGAAATGCAAATTGAGCCTCTCTCAGTCCCACCACAGCTCTGGGAATCTATCCAGTGCCAGCCGGAGTCCTATTCTTGCTGTCTCTCACCTACTCCAGAGTTAAACAGGACCCACATAGCCAAGCCTGGAGTCACCGCAGTTGGAGGGTCTAAAGTTTTATCTCCGGTCGGGTAGATCCACAAGCCGGTCCCCGCCTTTCCCTTACGTCCCCCGAGTCCGGCAAAGCCCACCTGCCACTCTGTCACTGCCTCGCTCTCAGCTCCGGCTCTAAGCCTGGGATCGGGTTACAGCATCGTCCAGAGACTGGGGACAGCCCTCGCCCTCAATTCACGCGGCGCAGGTCTGAAGATTGCAGGATACCGGCTCGCGTCCTACTGCGCGTGTGCGGAAGTAACTGCCCACCTAGTCTGTCCGGGCTCCTCCGGGGTGTAGCCCGCCCATCCGAGACCACATTTCCCATAAGGCCTTTGGCGCGCGGTTCCGGAAGGCGTCAGACGCTTCTTCCTCTTCCCCGAGAGATGCTTGGGCACGTAGCTCTATGGCTGGCCTGGTAGTCGCGATCATATTTACGTTATTTTCATTTAAAAAGAGACACTAGAATTTTTAAATACTGGAAAGCCAAATTCAGCAGTACGCTAAAATAATAACTTACCCTTACTCCGTAGGTTTTCTTGTAACAATGCACCCGCTTAAGTCAGGGAAATGAAGAGGACCCGACAAAGACTGAGAAGGAACAGTCGGTGAGGCAGATGGAAAAGTAGAACATTTTGGCAGTGCAAAACCAAGGGGAGAAAATGTTTCAAGGTGGAGGGAGTAATCAATCCACTGTGTCAGACGCTGCTGATAGGTCAAGTCAGATGAAAACTAAGCATTTAGCAATATTTAGGTCACTAGTGGTGTTGAAACTTGTCATTTTGGTGGAGTGGTGGAAGTTTGACGGTGTGATGGGAGTTTGGTAAGAGGTGGAGGAAAGAATGGGAGTAGAGGAAGTGGAGAAAGCAAATGTAGACAAAACTTTTAAGAAGTTTTGTTTTTAAGATAAGCAGAAAAAGTATCATTGGTTAGTGATTTTGGGTCTAGAAAAATAATTTTTTTAATTTAAAGGTGGAAGAACTTATACTAAGTTTGTATGCTAATTTAAGTGATCCAATAGAGGGGAAATTAGTTCAGGAGAGACAGCCTAGTTACAGGAGGAAAGTCCTTCAGGAGAGAAGTATTGGAACCCAGTACAGAATCAGAGGAATAAGTTCTAAGTAAGAATGTGGACAATTCATCCATTGCAATAAAAGGGGAGGCAGAGATAATAAATACAAATAGGAAGACAGATATCGTAGTTAGAAGAAAGAGGATGCCCTCTTTTGTGTGCTTCTATTTTCTTATTGAAATAGAATGCTGAAAGTGAAGATAGAAAGTGTTGGAATTTGAGGAGAAAAAAGATAAATATGGCATTATGTTGACTCTGATACACACTTTTTCATATTTCAATATGTGTGAAATTGCTGTCTTGCAAGTGATGGCATGCCACAGCTTAATCTCAGCATTGTTTATCTTATGATACATGTTATCCTCAGTGGCATTTGAGATTCTGTAAAATGTTAGTTATTTAGGAATGTGGGAGAGTGAATGGATTAAGGAAATGTTGCCTGGCACCATTAAGAGCCCACTTGATATTAGTAGCCATTGACTTTACTGGCATTTTCAATGCCGTAGATATTTTTTTCTGTTTCTGTTCCTCTGGTCACATAGACATGTTTTTTTTTTTTTGAGTTGGAGTCTCACTCTGTCACCCAGACTGCAGTTGCAGTGGCCGCTTCCAGCCACCACAGCCTTGACCTGCTGGGATCCGGCAATCCTTCCGCCTCCAGACATGTTTTTTATATCTCTCTTTTTTAATAGAAGGGGCATACATTAAAGTCATGGATGGTAGAATAAGGTTAATTACATCTTAATATCTAAAGCATTGTGGGCCAGATTACTCATAAATTCTTTGATCAGAAACTGTGTGTTTTGTGCAACTCAAAAATTAGGCATTTAGCCAGACACAGTGCTCATGCCTACAATCCCAGCACTTTAGAAGGCTGAGGCGAGAGGGACAGCCTGAGTCCAGGAGTTAAGACCAGCTTGGGCAACATGGTGAACCTTTGTCTCCACAATAAATCAAAAAATTAACCAGGCATATTTAATAACCAGGTGGTGTGTACCTATAGTTCCAGCTACTTGGAGGACTGAGGTGGAAGGATTGCCTGAGCCCAGCAGGTGGAGGCTGTGGTAGCCATGATCATGCTATTGCACTGCAGCCTGGGCTCTGACTCAAAAAAAAAAAAAAAAAAAATTAGGCATTTTAATTAAAAAAATGTGTTATGGTAATTTTAAACCATATACAATATAGTAGAAAGAATAGTAATGAACCTCCAAGTACCCATCATCCAACATCAGTAATTATCAGAACATATCATTTCATCAGTAAAAGACTTTAAAAAAAACGTAATATTATTGTCACACCAAAAAAATTAAAAATAATTTCTTAACATCATAACATATTGGGTCATTATTCAAATTACTAGTTAATGCAATTTCTTTTACAGTTTTAAAAAACTAGAAGCCAAGGCCAGGCACAGTGGCTCATGCCTGTAATCCCAGTATTTTGGGAAACTAAGACGGGAGGATCACTTGAGGCCAAGAATTCAAGGTTGCAGTAAGCTATGATAACACCACTGTACCCCAACCTGTGCAATAGAGAGAGATTGTCTCTGTAAATAACCAACTAAAGTCCACATGTTACAATTGGTTGATACGCCTTTTAAATATTTTTAAATCTATAGTTCCCACCCCCCGCCCAACCACTTTATTGTTTTACAAATTTTTTTTTTTGAGTCAGGATTTCTGTCTGTCACCCAGGCTGGAGTGCAGTGGCATGATCACAGCTCATGGCAGCTTCAGCCTCCTGGGCTTGGGCGATCCTTCCACCTCAGCCACCAGAGTAGCTGGGTCTATAGGCATGTGTCACTATGCCTGGTTCATTTTTTTAATTTTTTGTAGAGACGAGGTCTCCCTATGTTGCCTAGACTGGTCTTGAACACCTGGGATCAAGCGGTTCTCCCACCTTGGCCCCTCAAAGTGTTGCGATTACAGGCATAAGCCACTGTGCACAGCATTTTTTAAAACAAATTATTGATTAAAGAAACCAGATCAAGGCCGGGTGCAGTGGCTCATGCCTATAATCCTAGCACTTTGGGAGGCCAAGGTGAGAGGATTGCCTGAGCCCACGGTTCAAGACCAGCCTGGGCAATTTGGTGAGACCTCATCTCTACAATAAATCAAAAAATTAGCTGGGCATGGTGTGTGCCTGTAGTTCCAGCTACTTGGAAGGCTGAGGTGGAAGGATCACCTGAACCCAGCAGGTCGAAGCTGCATTGGCTGGGAGCGTGCCACTACACTCCAGTCTGGGCAACAGAGTGAGACTCCAACTCAAAAAAAAAGATCATTTGTTCAGTGGAATTTCTCACAGTCTGGTTTTTTTTTTGTTTTTTGTTTTTGTCTCTTGTGTTCCCACAGTATAGTGTAACATGTCTTATATTTTTGAAACTGGTAGTTGGAATGAGAAGCTTGATGAGATTCAATTTACATTTGAATGAATTCAATTTATGTTACTTCAAGAGTACAGTGTGCTCTTCCTTTGTCCATCAGGAGATCCATATTGTTGGGTTGTCTATCTTTTTGTTATGTTAGTAATTCTCCTCAAAGCCCTAGACCCGTTACTTCTGTAGAGGTTGTAGAAACGAAACACTCTAATTCTATCATTTCTTTGTTATTTAGCAACTGAATTAGGTCTCTGAAGAAGAGCATCTCTATTTCTATCATTTGTGAGGGATTTGTGAGCATCATTTTGAACTCATATATTTAAACATATTTGATGTGCTTCAATCTATTGCTGCTAATATCCCTATTGATGCTCAAATTGTCACATCTTTAAGTTGGCAATTGAGTCCTTTTGGAAAGACCTTAATAGTCTTCAATGGTTTCCTCACTATCTATATCAGGGGTCCCCAATCCCTGGACCACAGAACCCGTACATGCTAGGAACTCGACCGCACAGCAGGAGGTGAGCGGCAGGTGAGCCAGCAAAGCTTCATCTGTATTTACAACCACTCCCCATCGCTCACATTACCACTTGAGCTCTGCCTCCTGTCAGATCAGCACTGAAAAGCCTGCTTCCATTTCCAATGTCCTGTCTTTGTGAAGCAGGGTTTTCTGCAGTGACAGCAACCAACACAAGATTATGGAGTAGGCTGGACATAAGCAACATACTTTGGATGTTACTGTCTCCCGTTACTCCCAGATGGGACCATGTGGTTGCAGGAAAACAAGCTCAGGGCTACCACCGATTCTACATTATGGTGAGTTGTGTAATTATTTCATTATATATTACAATATAATAATAATAGAAATAAAGTGCACAATATATGTAATGTGTTTGAATCATCCTGAAATCATCCCCCCAACTCCCACCTCCAGTCAGTGGAAAAACTGTCTTCCACAAAACTGGTCCCTGATGCCAAAAAAGGTTGGGGACCACTGATCTATATGATAAGGTGCTTCAGGTTTCTGTTGTTCATTTCCTGCCCCAGATTTTGAATCACCCATTTCTCCAAGATGCCTGGCTCCTTTTAATGGGAGATGGTGTTTCAAGACTTTGATCAGGCTTCTGGAGGTGTTCACCGTTCTTGAGTCGACTAGACATTGACTTTGATGTTTTGAATTTCTCAAACATACTAATTGCTAACAATAGTATGCTTGAGAACATATTTGATCCAGAGGTAGGTTTGCCTTGGTTTTAATCACTGGTCTAGCACTTACTGGGTATGTGACATTGGGCTAGTTTATCAATGTATCTGTGCCTCAGTTTCCTCAATTGTAAAATGAGAATTATAACAGTACACAAATTCAGAGGGTCCTGGTGAGGTTTTATTAAATATGTACATAATAACTGTACATATTTATGGGGTACATAGTGATGTTTTGATACATGTAACGTATAGTGTTAAGATCAGGGTAATTAGCATGTCCATTATATCAAACATCATTTCTTTGTATTGGGAACATGCAGTACTCTCCTTCTAGTTATTTGAAACTATATATTATTGTTAATTGTAATCATCCTACAGTGGTGTAGAACATGAGGATTTATTCCTCCTTTCTACCTGTAATTTTGTATCCTTTAAAAAATTTCTCCCTAACTCTGCCTTCCACAAACTCTTCCCAGCCTCTAGTGTCCTCTGTCCTACTTTTTATTTCTTTGAGATCAACTTTTTAAAGCTTCCACATGTGTTGTTTGACTTTCTTCTCCTACTTATTTCATTTAACATAGTGTCATCTAGTTCCATCCATGTTGCTGCAAATGACTGGATTTTATTCTTTTTTGTCCTTCGGTTTTTCAGTCTGTCACTCAGGCTGGAGTGCAGTAGCACAGTTACAACTCACCACAGCCTCAACCTCCTGGGTTCAGGTGATCCTTCTGCCTCACCCTCCCAGCCCCCCAGTAGCTGGGATTATAGGCGTGTGCCACCACGTCTGGCTAATTTTTTGGTTTTTGTGTATAGATGAGGTCTTGCTGTTGTCCAGGCTGGTTGAACTCCTGGACTCAAGCAATCTTTCTGCCTCAGGCTCCCAAAGTGCTGGGATTACAGGTGGGAGCCACCATGCCCAGCTTGGAATTTTATTCTTTTTATAGGTGAATAGTATTCCATTGTGTATATGTATCACATTTTCTTTATCCCTTCATCTGTTGTTGAACACATATGTTGATTCTATATCTTGGCTATTGTGAGTAGTGCTGCAATAAACATGGGGGTGCAGATGTCTCTTTGATATACTGATTTCCTTTTCTTTGGGTAAATGCCCAATAATGAGATTGCTGGATCATATGATAATTCTATTTGTAGTTTTTTGAGGAACCTCCATGCTGTTCTCCATAGTGTCTGTAGTAGTTTACATTCCCCCCAACAGTGTAAAAGAGTTCCCTTTTGTTCACATCCTTACCAGCATTTGTTATTATCTTTTTTATAACAATCATCCTAACTGGGATGAGATGATACTTCATTGTGGTTTTAACTTGCATTTCTCTAATAATTAGTGATATTGAGCATTTTAAAAATATTTGTTGACCATATATTTCTTTTGAGAAATATGTTCAGATCATTTGCCCAATTTTAAGTTCGAGTATTTTTGCTGTTGAGATGCGTAAGTTCCTGGTATAGTCTGCTTTTTAATCCCGTTTGATGGATAGTTTGCAAATATAGTCTCCCATTCTGTATGTTGTCTTTTGCTCTGTTGTTTCATTTGCAGTGCAGACTTTTAGTTGGACATAATGTCATTTCTTTATTTTTGATTTTGTTGTCTGTGCTTTTGAGATATTATTCATAAAATGTTTTTCCACACCAATGTCCTGAAAAATTCCCTCTATGTTTTCTTCTAGTAGTTTTATAGTTGAAGTTCTTACATTTAGGTCTTTGATCCATTTTGAGTTGATTTTTGAATAGGGTAGAAGGTGGTGGGTCTAGCTTCATTTTTCTACATATGGATATCCAGTTTTCCCAGCACCATTTGTTAAAGAGACTGCTCTTTTCACAATGAGTGTTCTTGGCACCTTCATCTAAAATCAGTTGGCTATAGATATATGAATTAATTTCTGAGTTCTCTGTTCTATTGCATTGGTCTATGCGCCTGTTTTTATGTCAGTACAATGCTGTTTGTTAACTACAGCTTTGTAGTATATTTAGAAGTCTGGTAGTATGATCCCTCCAGCTTTATTCTTTTTGCTCAGTATTTTTTTGGCTATTTGAAGACCTGGGTGGTTTCATACAAATTTTAAGATTATTTTTTCTATTTCTGTGAAGAATGTTATTGGTATTTTGATAGGAATTGCACTGAATCTGTAGATTGCTTTGGGTAGTATGGTCATTTTAACATTATTAGTTTATATGATCCATGAGCATGGGATATCTTTCTATTTGTTTGATTCTTCAATTTCTTTCATCACCATTTTGTAGTTTTCCTTGTAGAGGTCTTTCATCTCTTCAGTTAAGTTTATTCCTAGGTCTTTTAAATGTTTTGGTAGCAATTAAAAATAGGATTGCCTTCTTTGTTTCTTGCTCAACAGTTTGTTTTGTTTATGTAAAGAAACACTATTGCTTATTATATGTTGATTTTTGTACCCTACAACTTTAGTGAATTCATTTATTAGAGTTTTGGGGTAGAGAGTTAGATTTTTCTATATATAAGTTTATATTTTCTGCAAAAGCAACAATTTAACTTCTTTCCTTCCAATTTGGATGCCTTTTATTTGCCTAATTGCTCTAAGACTTCTACTACTATATTAAATAAGAGTGGTGACAATGGCCATCCTTGATTTCTTCCAGTTCTTAGAGGGAAAGCCGAAAGCTTTCCTGATCAATATAATGTTAGCTATGGCTATGTCAAATATGGCCTTTATTGTTTTGAGATATTTTCCTTCGATACCTAATAATTGAGAGTTTTCATCTAGAATTTGAATTTTTAATTCAATTTTTAATTCAATTTCATTTGAAATTTTATCAAATGCTTTTTATGCATCTATAGATCTACAGATGCAGAAAATATTGATAAAATGGTTTTGTCTTTCATTCTGTTGATGTGATGTACCATGTTTATCAATTTGCATATGTTGAACCATCCTTGCATTCCTGAAATATATCCACTTGATCATGGTGTGTTATTTATCTATTGTGAGATTTAGTTTGCCAGTATTTTGTTGAGTATTCTTGTATCAATGTTTGTCAGGAATACTGGCATGTAGTTTTCTTTTTTGTTGTGTCTTTGTCTAGTTTTGGTTATCAGAGTTATGTTGGCCTCATAAAATGAAATAGGAAAGCCTCAATTTTGCTTCAGTTTTCTGGAATAGTTTGAGAATAACTGATATTAATTCTTCTTTGGAGACTCTGTAGAATCTAGCAGTGAAGCCATCAGTCCTGGACTTTTCTTTGTTAGGAGACATTTTATTACTGATTTAATATTTTTTCTTGTTATTGGTCTATTCAGATTTTCTGTTTCTTCTTGGTTCAATTTTGGTAGGTTGTATGTGTTCAGAAATCCATTTTCTACAGGTTTTCAAATGTATTGGCATATAGTTGTTCATAGTAGTCTCTAATAATCCTTTGTATAAGTGATATCCATAGTGATGTTTCCTTTTTTTATTTCTAATTTTATATAGTTGGGTCTTATTACTTTTTTTCTTAGTCTAGCTAATAGTTTGTTGATTTTATCTTTTTGAAAAACTCAACTTTTTATTTCATTTTTTTGGGTATTATTTTTTAGTGTCAATTTCATTCATTTCTGCTTTGATCTTTATTATTTATTTCCTTCTACCAATTTTGGGTTTAGCTTGTTCTTGCTTTTCTAGTTTCTTGAGATACATCTTTGGGTTGTTTGTTTGAAATCTTTCCAGTTTGCTTTGCTTTGCTTTGAGACAGGGTCTCAGTCTATCACCCAGGCTAGAGTGCAATGGCATAATCTTGACTTACCACAGTCTTGACCTCCTGAATTCAGGTGATCCTTCTGCCTCAGCCTCCTGAGTAGCTGGGACTACTGGCTCATGCTACCACACCCAACTAATTTTTGTATTCTTTGTACAGATGAGGTCTCACTATGTTGCCCAGGCTCTCCTCACACACCTGGACTCAAGTGATTCTCCTGTCTCAGCTTCCCAAAGTGCTGGGATTACATGAGCCACCATGCCTGAGCTTTCTGATTTTTTGATGTGGGCAATTATTGCTATAAACTTGCCTCTTAATTCTGTTTTTTCTGTGTCCCATAGGTTTTGGTATATCGTGTTTCTATTTTTATTTGTTTCAAGGAAATTAAAATTTTTATTCTTAGTTTTGTCCTTTGACCATTGGTCATTCAGGAGCATGTTGTTTGGATTCCATGTATTTATACAGTTTTTAATGTTTTTCTTGTTATTGATTTTGAGTTCTATTCCCTTGTCAGATAAAATAATATTATTTCAATTTTTCAATTTTTTTTTTTTTTTTTTAATTATAAAGATGTGGGGTACAATTCACGGTTAGGTATACAAACATTAACTATGCAGGTATCCTTGTTGATGAGGTATGCCCCTCCCTCCCCTAGCAATTTCCCTCAACTGCCAATCCCTTTCTTATAGTATTATAATAATTGTTCAAGGTCCGCTTATGAGTGAAAACATATGATCCTCTGTTCTTTGTTTCTGTGACAGATCACTGAGTATGATCAACTCTAAATCCATCCAAGTTACTGTGAAATCCATATGTTTGACCTTCATTATGGCTACATAATATTCCATTGTGTATATGTACCACATTTTAAAAATCCAGTCCAGCATCAGTGGCAACATGGTTCCATGTTTTTACTATTGTGAGTAGAGCTGCAACAAACATACGTGTGCAGGTATCTTTTTTGTAGAATGATTTGAGTTCCTCCGAGTATATTCCCAATAGGGGAATTGCTGGGATATATGGAAGGTCAATTTCTAGTTCCAAGGAGGTTGCATTCCCACCAGCAGTATAGAAGTGTTCCTTTTTCTCTGCACCCTCGCCAGCATCTGTTGTTGTTTGTTTTATTAATGATGACCATTCTTACTGGGGTTAGGTGGTATCTCAGTGTGGTTTTGATTTGCATTTCTCTGATGATGAGTGAGGTTGAGCGCTTTTTCTTGTATCTGTTGGCTGCCCATATATCTTCTTTAGAGAAGTGTCTATTCATATCTTTTGCCCACTTTGTAATGGGGCTGTATTTTTTTTTTTTCTTTTTTGGCACTTTTGAGTTCCTTGTAGATCCTAGATATTAGGCCTTTGTCAGATATACAGTTGGCAAATGCTTTTTCCCAGTCTGTGGGCTGTCTCCCCCCTCTCTCATTGATTTCTTTTGCTTTGCAGAAGCTTGTCAATTTGATGAGGTCCCACTTGTCTATCTTATCTCTTATGGCATGGGCACTTGGTGTTTTGATCAGGAATTGGTTGCCAGTTCCAATTTCCATAAGGGTGTCTCCTGCATTTTCTAAGATTCTTATAGTTTGAGATTTTATGTTTAGGTCTTTGATCCATTTAGAGTTGATTATATATATGGTATTAGGTAGGGGTCTTGTTTTAATCTTCTGCATGTGATCAGCCAGTTTTCTCACCACCATTTACTGAATAGGTTCTCCTCCCCCCAGTGGTTGGTGGTGGAGGCTTTGTCCAAGATGAATTTGTTGAGAAATTGAGGTTTTGCTTCTGGAATCTCCATCCTGTTCCATTGGCCTATATGCCTGTTCTTGTACCAATACCAGACTGTTTTGATTATTGTAGCTTTATAATAAAGTTTAAAGCCTGGCAGTGTGATACCTCCCACTTTGTTTTTTTGTTTCTTGTTTTTTGGTTTTTTTGCTGAGGATTGTTTTGGCTATTCATGGTCATTTATGCTTTCATATGAATGCCTGTATTGTCCTTTCCAGGTCTGAGAAGACTGCTGCTGGTAACCTAATGGGTATTGTGTTAAATCTGTAGATTGCCTTGGGTAGAATGGGCATCTTAACAATGTTGATTCTTCCAATCCATGAGCATGGAACATTTTTCCATTTGTTTGTGTCATCTTTGATTTCTTTGAGCAGTGTTTTGTTTGTAGTTTTCATTGTAAAGGTCTTTCACATCTCTGGTTAGGAAGATGCCAAGGTACTTAATTTTTTTGTGTGGCTATTGTGAATGGGATTGTGCTTTTTATTGGGGTTTCTGTTTGTTTATTGTTGGTGTATAGAAATACTACTGTCTTTTGCACATTTATTTTATACCCTGCGACTTTACCAAAGTCCTTTATCAGTGCAAGGAGGTTTTTGACAGATTCTCTTGGGTTTTTGAAGAATAGAATCATGTTGTATGCAAAGAGGGATAACTTGACTTCTTTTCGTATTTGGATAATCCCTGATCTCCTTCTCTTGTCTGATTGCTGTAGCTCAGACTTCCAAAACTATGTTGAAAAGGAGAGGTAAGAGTGGGCATTCCTGTCTTGTTCCAGTTTTCAGAGAAATGGTTCCAACTTTTTTTTTTTGAGTTGGAGTCTCACTCTGTCACCCAGACTGGAGTGCAGTGGCCACTCCCGGCCACCGCAGCCTCGACCTGCTGGGCTCCAGCAATCCTTTCACCTCAGCCTTCCAAGTAGCCAGAATTACAGGCATGCACTACCATGCCCGGCTGATTTTTTGATTTATTGTAGAGATGAGGTCTCGCCAAGTTGTCCAATCTCTATTCTGTTTAGCAGTATGCTAGCTGTGGGTTTCTCATAGATGGCTCTTACTATTTTGAGGTATTTTCCATTCATGCCTTGATGTTCAAGGGTTTTTATCAAGAAGGGGTGTTGGATTTTATAAAAAACTTTTTCCATGTCTAGTGATATAACCATATGGTTTTTGTATTTACATCTGTTGATGTATTTAATTACGTTTATGGACTTCCAAATGTTGAACCAGCCCTGCATCCTGGGGATTAAAGCCTACTTGGTCATGGTGGATGATTTTTGAGATGTGTTGTTGGATCCAGTTTGCTAGAATCTTGTTGAGAATTTTAGCATCTATGTTCGTCAAAGATATTGGCCCGTAGTTCTCTTTCTTTATGGGATCTTTACCTGGCTTAGGTATCAATGTGATGTTAGCTTCATAAAATGATTTGGGAAGAGCTCCATCTTTCTCAATTGCCTAGAATACTTTCCATAGGATTGCTATCAGTTCTTCCTTGTATGTTTTGTAGAATTCTGCTGGAAAGCCATCTGGTCCAGGGCTTTTTTTTTTTTTTTGTAGGTAGTTTCTTTTATGACATAGTCAATTTCCTGGATTGTTACTGGTCTATTTAGTGTCTTGATTTCTTCTTGTTTCAACCTGGGGAGGTTGTGTGATGTCAGAAAGTTCTCCATTTCCTTTAGGTTTTCAAGTTTGTTATCATACAAGTTTACATAGTAGTCTCTGATAATCTTTTTTATTTCTTTGGGGTCAGTTGTGATTTCATCTTTTGCATTTCTGATTGTGTTTATTTGGGATTTTTCTCTCTTTTTCTTGGTCATTCTAGCTAGGGGTCCATCCATCTTGTTTATCCTTTCAAAGAACCAGCTTTTTGTTTCGCTGATTTTTTTGTATTATATTTTTGTCTTCTATGTCTCAAATTTGGGCTTTTATTTTGGTGATCGGGATTCTTCTGCTGAAGTTAGTGTTTTGGTGGTCTTGCTTTTCCAGCTTCATTAGGTGATTTATTAGACTGTTAACTTGTGATCTTTCCATTTCCTTCATGTGTGTTTGTGGAGATATAAATTTTCCTTTTAGTACTGTTTTCATGGTATCTTGGTGGTTTTGGTAGGATTTTTTTTTCTTTTTCATTTGTTTCAAGGTATCTTTTAATCTCTGTTTTGATTTCCATGTTGACCCAGGATTTGTTTAGTATCATGCTATTTAGTGTCCAAGTCTTTGTGGGTTTTGGAGGAACTTTGTTGGTGTTGATATTTATTTTTATTCCACTGTGGTCTGAGAAGGTGCATGGCAGTATTTCAATCTTATGGAATTTGTTTATGCTTGATTTATGACCGAGAATGTGGTGGATCTTAGAGTACATCCCATGTGATGATAAGTAGAATATATATTCCGTGGTTGTTGGGAGTGTTTTGTAGGTATCAATTAAGTCCATCTGGTCAAGTGTCATGTTGAGGTTCCGGATCTCCTTGTTGATTTTTTGTCTTGATGATCTGTCTAGTATTGCGAATGGGTTATGTAAGTCCCCAGCTATGACAGTGTTAGAGTCAATATTTTTTTAAAGTTTACCTAGAAGCTGCTTTATGAAAGTTGGTGCTCCTTTGTTGTTGTTTGAATATATGTTTAGGATGGATATTTCTTGTTGATGGATTGAAACTTTTATCATTATGTGGGGACCTTCCGTACCTTTTTTAATTTTTGATAGCTTAGAGAGCATTTGGCTGATACTAAGATTGTGACTCCTATTTTCTTTTGTGTTCCGTTCACCTGAAATTTTGTTTCCCATCCTCGTACCTTTGAGTCTGTGAATGTCCTTTCTGGTGAGATGAGTCTCTTGGAGACAATATATTGTAGCCTCATGGTATGTTAATCATTTTGCCATTCTCTGTCTTTTCAGAACCACTGCCTCTTAACTGAGATCTTTAGAACATTTACATGTAATGTCATGATTTAATATGACTGGTTTAAACATGTCACCTTGCTAAGTGTTCTTTTTTTTTTTTTTTTTTTTTTTTTTT
>NW_007252675.1:636491-671331 GCF_000164805.1 Carlito syrichta
CTACAGGTGCACGCTACCACGCCCGGCTCATTTTGATTTATTGTAGAGATGAGGTCTCGCCAAGTTGCTCAGGTGGGTCTCAAACCTGCGGGCTCAGGCGCTAAGTGTTCTTTATTTGTCTCACCTGTTTTTCATTCTTTTTTCCTTCTTTGTCTACCTTCCTTTGGATTAAGTATTTTTATTTCATTTTAATTTCCTTCATTAGGTTATTAGCTATATATCTTTGTCTTTTTAGTGGTTGCTTTAGGATTTCTAAGCATACATCTCTAACTTATCAGAGTGTAGGTATAAGCAGCAAACTTCTATTTATACCATAATTATTTTGAAGTCAAATTGTCTTTTTTTTTTTGAGTCAGTGGTTTCACTCTGTCACCCAAGCTGAAGTGCAGTGGCATGATCACAGCTCACTACAACCTCGACCTCCTGGGCTCAGGAGAGCTTTCTGCCTCGGCCTCCTGAGTATCTGGGACTACTAGCACACACCACAATGCCCAGCAAATTTTTCTGTAGAGATGAGGTCTCATTATATTGCTCATTCTCATCTTGAACTCCTGGGCTCAACATCCCTACCAACACTTGTTATTTGTTTTTTTGTTGTTTTTTTTTTTGTTTTTTAATGCAGCCATCCTGAGTGTAAGATGGTATCTTGTTACAGTTTTGATTTGCATTTCCTTAGTGATTAGAGTAAGTCTCCTACATACAAAAAAGTTCCTTTCCAAGATCATGTTTCTAGGTCCAATTTGTTCATAAGTCCAACATAGTTAGCCTACATATCCAACTAACACAATTGACTATATAATACTCTACTGTAAAAGGTTTATAATACTTTTCACACAAATAATGCATTAAAAATACAAAAATAAAGAAAACATTTTTAATCTTACAGTACCTTGAAAAGTACAGTACAGTACAACAGCTGGCATACAGGAGACTGGCATTGAATGAAGAGGCAGAAGAATTACTGACTGGAGGAGGGAGAATTGGTGGGAGACAGTATACAAAAGCACAACGACTTGTAGAGGATGCATGCATGTGAGAATGTACACCAGGCATGTGAACTAAGTTGCATGATTGGACACTGAATGCATGTTCACACCTTTGAAAGTTCACAACTTGAAGGTTCGTATGTAGGGGACTTACTATATTGATGTTGGGCATCTTTTCATAGCCATTTGTATATCTTCTTTGGAGGAAGGTCTATTTTAGTCCTCTGCCCATTTAAAAAAATAAGGTTATTTTCTTGTTGAGTTTTAGGCGTTCTATATATATTCTGGATATTAATTCCTTATCAGATATATGATCTGGGTCCAGGCTCGGTAGCTCAGCTTGTAATTCCAGCACTCTGGGAGGCCAAGGCAAGAGGACTGCCTGAGCCCGCAGGTTCAAGACCCACTCGGGTAACTTGGTGAGACCTCGTCTCTACAATAAATCAAAAATTAGCCAGGTGTGATAGCATGTGCCTGTAGTTCTGGCTACTTGGAAGGCTGAGGCAGAAGGATTGCAAGAGTCCTGCAAGTCGAGGCTGTGGTGGCCGGGAGTGTACCAAGGCCCTCCAGCCTGGGTGACGGAGTGAGACTCCAACTCAAAAAAAAAATTATATGATCTGCAAATATTTTCTCCCATTCTGTAGGTTGCCTTTTTACTCTATTGATAGTGCATTTGATGCACACATTTTTCATTAAGTTCAGTTTGTCTGTTTTTCCTTTTGACCCCATGTCTTTGGTATCATATCCAATAAATCATTGCCAAATCTAATGCTATTAAGTTTGCTCTGTTTTCTTCAAAGTGTTGTATAATTTTAGGTATTAAATTTAGGTCTTTGATCCATTTTGTTAATTTTCTTATATAGTGCTAAGTAAGGGTCCTAGTTCATTTTTTTTATATGTGGATATCAGGTTTTTCCAGCCCCATTGTTGAAAGGACTGTTATTTGTCCCACTCAGTGGTCTTGGTACCCTTGTCAAAAATTATTTGACCAGGCTAGCATGGTGGCTCAAGCCTGTAATTCCAGCACTTTGGGAGGCCGAGGTGAGAGGATTGCCTGAGGTCAGGGGTTTGAGACTAGCCTGGGCAACTTGGTGAGACCTCATCTCTACAATTAAAACAAATAGCTGGGCTCGGTGGCTCAGCCTGTAATCTCGTGCCTTTGGGAGGCTAAGGTGAGTGAATTGCCTGAGCCCGCGGGTTCGAGACCCACCTGGGCAACTTGGCAAGATCTCATGTCTACAATAAATCAAAAAATGAGCCGGCCGTGGTAGCGCGCGCCTGTAGTTCCAGCTATTCGGAAGGCTGAGGCGTAAGGCTCACCGGAGCCCAGCAGGTCAAGGCTGTGGTGGCCGGGAGCGGCCAGTGCACTCCAGTCTGGGTGACAGAGTGAGACTCCAACTCAAAAACAAACAAACAAATTAGCTGGGCATGGTGGTGTGTGCCTGTAGTTCCAGCTACTTGAAAAACTGAGGCAGATGGATTGCCTGAGTCCAGCAGGTCCAGGTTGCAGTGGCCATGAGCGTGCCACTGCACTCCAGCCTGGGTGAGAGTGAGACTCTGACTCAATAAAAAGAAAAAATTATTTGACCATTTAAGTGAGGGTTTGTTTCTGGGCCATCTATTCTAATACACTGGTCTATAAGTCTGTCTTTATGCCAGTACTATACTGTTTAATTACTATAGGTTTGTGGTAAGTTTTCAAATCAGGAAGTAGTAGTCTCCAGCTTTGTTCTTCTTTTACAAGATTGTTTTAACTACTTGGGGTCCTTTGAAATTCTGTGTAAATTTACCAAGTTTTTCTGTTTATGTCAAAAATATTGGGATTTTAAGAAGGATTTCACTAAATCTGTAGATCATGTAGTATTGACATCTTAACAGTATTGTTTTCCAATATATGACTATGGGATGTGTTTCTATTTATTTGTGTCATCTTTAATTTTTTTGGCAATGTTTTGTAATTTTCATTATACCAGTCTTTCATCTCTTTGGTTGTTAATTCCTAAATATTTTATTATTTTTGATGTATTGTAGAGGTAATTGTTTTCTTTTTTTTTTTGGAGTTGGAGTCTCACTCTGTCGCCCAGACTGGAGTGCAGTGGCCGCTCCCGGCCACCGCAGCCTTGACCTGCTGGGCTCTGGTGATCCTTCCGACTCAGCCTTCCAAATAGCCGGAATTACAGGCATGCGCTACCACGCCCGGCTGATTTTTTATTTATTGTAGAGATGAGGTCTCGCTGCCCAGGCGGGTCTCGAACCCACGGGCTCAGGCAATCCACTCACCTCAGCCTCCCAAAGACGCGGGATTACAGGCTGAGCCACCAAGCCCGGTGGTAATTGTTTTCTTAATTTATTTTTCAGATTGTTTACTTGTTAGTGTATAAAAATGAAACTGGTTTTTGTGTGTTGGCTTTGTATCCTGATACTTTGCTGATTTCATTTATTTGTACCAATAGGTTTGTGTGTGTGTGTGTGTGTTGTTTTTCTACATCTAGGATCATATAATCTGCAAAAAAGAGATTACTTTACTTACGCCTTTCCAATTTGAATGCCTTTTATTTTTACTTCTTGCCCAATTGCTCTTGCTAGAATTTCCAACACTATATTGAATAGAAGTAGTGAAAGCAGACATCCTTGCCTTATTCCTGATGTTAGAGCAAAAACTTTTAGTCTTTCACCATTTAGTATGATGTTTGCTCTTGGCTTTTCATATATGGCTTATATTATGTTGTGGTAGGTTCCTTCTGTTCCTAGTTTGTTGAGTATTTTATTACAAAAGGGTGTTGAATTTTGTCAGATGCTTTTTTTGCATCTGAGATGATCATATAGTTTTTTCCTCCTTCATTTGTTAATATAGTATATTATATTAATCTATATTTAAATTTTGAACCACCCTTGCATCCCAGGAATACATCCCATTTGGTCATGGTGTATATTCCTTTAATATGTTGCTGAATTTCATTTGCTAGTATTTTGCTGAGGGTTTTCCCATAAGTGTTCATAAGAGATATTGGTCTGTAGTTTTCTTGTAGTATCTTTGTCTGGCTTTGATATTGGGGATATCCCACTCCTGCTCCCAAAAGTCATGTACAAATTGCTCCAGGAACATGTGCACAGTTGCCTGCTACAGGACTGAGGGAGGGAAGCTACTACACTACTAAGAGTTCAAATTGACCAGCATTAACTGCCATTTATCATCCAAGCCTTTCCCTGAAAGTTGCAAGGCTTCAATAGACTCCAGATTCTAAAACAGGTACATCAAAGAGATTCTGCCAGTGCAATTTTTGTCTAGGTGAGGAGACAGATTTCTGACTCTTGCCATTTCCCCCAAATCCTCTTTCTATAATCCCTTTTTTTGCAGTCATAGAATTTCCAGTTTTTGTCTGGGCATATGCTTGCCAAGAATAAAAACTACATATTCCAACCTCCCTTCCAGTTAGTTATGACCAAATGACCAAATTTTGGCCAGTAGTAGTACACATTTTAAAAGCTCTGTAAAGGGACGCCCTTCTCTTATTCTAGTTTTATGCTGAATGTGTTATGGGTGACTGGACTTTGGGTGGCCATTTTAGAGTACAAAGAAGATACATGTTGATACCAGAGAAAAAAGAGGGAAGGCATCTGGGCTACCATAGGGTACCACACCAGACTTGGACTAACTAGGCTTTTTTTTAAATGAGAGAGAAATAAATTTCTATTTTGTTTAATCATGATTGTTTTAGTGATTTCTACTACAAACAGTTTAACCTAATCCTAATTAAGGTATTCAACTCATTTCCTGGCCCAGGAAACTTTTTTTTTTTTTTTTTAATCAAGAAAAAGCTTTGTTGTGACATCTTTTCATTTATCCACTCACTGAACAAATATCCAAGAGGGTTGTAATCTGGAGTTCAGACACATTAGGCAGAATTCACAAGGGAGTGATAAAATTATTAGACATGTGAAGGCTGCAAATCAGGGAGAAATTTGTTTGTAGAAAACAGCATCAGTGATTGTCTTAGCCAAAAATATCACAGAGTGGCTTATATAAAAAACAATCTATTTTTCACAGTTCTGGAGGCTGGGAAGTCCAAGATCAGGGTGTCAGCAGGGACAGTGTCTTTTGAGGGCCCATTTGTTAGTTCACAGATGGCACCTTCTTGCTGTGTCCTCCCTCACGTGATGGAAAGGGCAAAATGAGCTCCCTTGGGCTCTTTTTTAAGGGCAGCCATCCCATTCATGCAGGCTATTCCCTCATTACTTAATCACCTGCCAAAGACCTACTTCCTGATACTACCACTTTGAGGGTTTGGATGTCAACATATTAATTGGGGGGTGGGGTGGCATTCAGACCATAGTAGTGGTCCTTGGGTGGTCCTAACTAAAAATGCCTCATCTTGTGAGAAATTGTAAAGTGATAACCAGAAGGTGTTACCTTAAGATTAAGATTTGAGATCTCAAGGAATCACTGAATTCTCAAGTGTCAGTATCTGAACCAGCAGGTTTTCTTTTTCCACTTAAAAGCTTCTAATATAACTGAGACTACAGAACCAGAGAAAATTTTTTTCTTGAAGACCATTAGCTTAATTAACACTGTTTATCTCATGAGCTCCTGTTTACTATGCCCATAACTCAATTCTAAAAGTACTATGGTTTATATCATACAGTCCAGGAGGCTTAATAAGAAAACCTTTATAGCACAATTAAAAGCATAAGCACTGCAGACTTATCTAGGTTGGAGTCTACTATTTGCAAACTGTGGCACATTGGGAGTTTTTAAAAATAAAGACAAGGGCTTGCTTCATCGCCCAGGCTGGAGTACAGTGGCATATACTCACTGTAACCTTGAACTCCTAGGCTCAAGTGATCCTGCTGCCTCAGCCTCCCAAGTAGCTAGGACTACAGGCATGCATCACCATGCCTGGCTAATTTCTTTTTTTTTTTTGAGACAAGTTCTGTGTTGCCTGGGCTGATCATTAACTCCTGGGGGTCTCATGCAATCCTCCAACCATGGCCTCCCAAAGCACTGGGATTACAGGCCTGAACCACTACACCATGCTGAGAAGTTATATAGGTCTTCAAGGTCACAGTTCCCTTACTGGGGATAATAATGGATACAAAGATTTTGTCAAAGTACTTAACACAGTGCCTGGAACATACAAGTCACTCAGTAGATGGGAAGGGTTATCATAAGATTCCCAGTGTCCATAATAAGAGTATGCGTAGCTAAGAAGGGCCTCCAGAGGCAACCATTGTTATCTCCTATAGATGCCCAAGTTTTACTAGCTCATGTATAACATGGGGTCATATCAGTAACATTCATCATGTTCTCTGCTGGCTATTACTTTCCCAGTTAATACAGAAACTGCACCCTTGCCAACTGTCCTCCCTATCCACCTACTTCTGCCAATTATTCAGTAGTGACCCATAAACAAGTCCTTACCTTCCAGGTGACGTCCACATCAGTTCTTCCTCTAGCCTCCTTAATGATGTTTGTTCAAATTTCTTGTTGTACATGGATAAATTTATCCTAGCATACCCCAAGGAGTGATATTGCTAGATTGTAGTATCTGAATGTAGCTAAAGGGCTCCTCAGCCTTCTAAGATGCATTGAGATTCCTCCCTATTACATTTTCCTTAAAATGTTATTTTTCATCTTATAAAAAGGGAGTCATACTATATGTAAAATTTTGGGACTTTCTTTTTCACCTAATGTGGTGCTAAGATTCAAGCATATTGTTACATGTCATTGTAGCTCATTTGTTTTGGCTGCTGTTATCACATCATCCACTCTTCTGATGATAGGCACCTGGGTAGTTTCCAGGTTTCTGCTATTGTGAAAGTGCTACCAAGTATATCCTTGTTCATATTTCCTGTTGTACATGGATAAATTTCTCCTAGCATACACCAAGGAGTGATATTGCTAAATGTAGTATGTGAATGTTACATGTTACTTCATGTATTAAAATTTTGAAATAATATTTTCACTTTTTATGTCTTTGTTTTTGCTTCATCTTCCCTTATCACTGAGAATATTTACTAGGATTATTTTAAATTCTTGGTTTGCTCATTCTAATTATGCTTGAGAAACATGTTCATGTATGTATTTAAAGCTTAGAATAGCACACACACAACTATATATAGTGGTCACCTTTGAAGGACTATGATTATGAAGAAACCATTAGTTCAGCTGTTCTGGATAGCACTTCATTTTATTATGTAAAATGTAGAATGCCTTGATTGATAAAAAAATAAGGAAGCCATCAGAAACTGAAATTTCTAAGGAAAGTGATGTCTGCTGAAGGATACCTTTGTTCCAGCTATGATGAGCATCTGTCTTCTTGGCAATCCGTAGCAAAACTCCAGAGATAATATAGCCCCTTATTTCCCCCACTCATTCCTGAGCCTTAGTGCTGGATTCAAATATTAGAGGCTATGGAAATATGAAAGCCAAGCTCACCAACTGGTCCCCTTTTACCTTGGTACCCCAGGAGCTTCAGGAAGGATCAATACTTCTGACAGTATTCCTTCTATTCATTTGGCTTTTTTGGTTTGGGGCTCCAGTGTGGAGCGGGGCACTCTATCACCCTTCCTCCACTCACAGATGTCTGCATAGCTGCATGTGTGGCACTTCCAAGCCTCTTCCACATCAACACCCTGAGGCTCTCGGTGGCCCATCCAGTAAGCCATATAATGCTGCACCTTGCTTCTCACCTCCTTTTCTTCAAAGGCCACAATTTCTGTACCCAGCACAGTAGCAGTCTCTTGGTGAATATACTCAATCTTCAAGATATCAATAACTGGAAGGTCTGAGAGTGTTAGAGACAAGAAGACCAGTTCCATGAGGTCACCCAAAGACTTCACAGAGAAGCCTCCCTGCTGGGCATGCCTCAGCACTGAAGACCCCAGTGGCTTTTCTGGACACAGTTTTGTGTGGTGGATTAGGCTAGCGGGGGTCACTTTCCCCTGTACCATGGCATCAAAGATATATTTGTATAGGCTGACTTGAAAACAGTCTTTCTTTTTCTGAGCTTCCAGAGGAAGCATGGGGCGCCTGCGTGTCTTGAGTTCAGCTAGTTCCAATTCCCCCTTGGCTGTATAGTGCAGCTCATCAATCACTCCAACAAGAAGCACACCCTCCACTTCTGCAAACACTGGAAACTCTCTGATGCACCCTTCTGACTGCAGGGTAGGAATCATTGATAGCATGTTCAGAAACTTAACTGTCCAAGCATCTTCTTTAGTGGTGACTGGGATAGTCACAAGATCATGAAGTTCTAGTTCTCTAGCCAGGTGGATGCTGGTCCCCGTGTCCAAAACAGCAGCCTTTTCATGTGCCAAGAAACCAGGAAGCTCCTTCCCATATGCTGTTTGCAGTTCACACCAGTTCTGAGTAGACAAGTCAGTGACATATAAATATTTAAGATGGAATCTCTCCATGGGTGATGAGACATCCAGTCCTCTTTTCCAGTTTTTTAGTAAGTCTGTGGGCTTGCCATCCTTCCCAGCGGGTTCAGAAGAAGGGCCAGGCATGTTTAGTAAAGCACTTGACTCTTGGGCATCTTCCAGATCCAGAAACTCTAGCAACTCTGAGTCACTCAAGTCCGAGAATCCTGAGGCTTCTGCTGACATTGTCTCCTCTTCTCCAGTGTCTGCCATGGCACAGCTCTAGATCAGGCAAGGAGAGCCCTGCATAACATGTTAAAGAAATTCATTGTCCAGATAAAAAGTTTTTCAACAGCACTTTCAAATTCCAATGAGTAAAAATCGTGACAAATTATGTACATTCCTTAAATAACCCAATTTATGTATGACCGATTAGTAATGCCACAGAGTTGTAGTATAGGTATACTTTACAATACGGCTCCTTGTGTGATCTGTATGTGTCTGCTTGGTAGAATTTAAGTAGAAAAATAGCATTATTTCTGGGTCTGTCACTAACATAATGTGTGTGACTTTAAGCAAACCACCTTTGTTGGTCTTAATTTCTTCAGGTTTAAAAGGAGATTTGAGATCTGTCTCTTCTACTTCAAAATTCTACTGACTTGAGATATTTATTTCATTATTTTAAGTGAATTCAGATCTTTGTAAATGCAGGAGTAATGTTTGCCAATTTACCGTGGGCCATTTATACAATTCCTTTGATACAAAGTCCTTGACTGGGAAAGTAAATCTCAATTACAGACTTTTCTTCGATGACTGTTTTTAAGTGCATGAACATAATATGACAAAATTCAAAGATCATCCATAGATAAATATAAATAAATCTACTCAAACATAAAGTAATGTATAATAATGAGAGAATGCTCACAGTGACACATGGAAATCAGTAGCTTATTATACTTGAGCTATATTAAAGAAATGACAAGGAAAAAAGTTCTTGGTTGGTTTTAATTTACCCTTACTGACTTAATAAACTATCCTCCTAACATTGAAATTGGTGTTTGGCCAGATGTGGACGCTCACACCTGTAATCCCAGCACTTTGAGAGGCCAAAGTAGAAGGGACTGCCTGAATCCAGGAGTTCAAGACCAGCCTAGACAACATAACCAGACTTCGTCTCTACAAAAAAATTTTTTAAATTAGCTGGGCATGGTGATGCATGCCTGTAGTCCTAGCTACTCGGGGGGCTAAGGCTGGAGGATCGCTTGAGCCAAGGAGTTTGAGGCTGTGGTGAGCTGTGACTGTTGTCACCGCACTCCAGCCTGGGTAACAGAGTAAGAGAGCTTGATTTAAAAAAAAAAAAAACGAAAAAAAGGGAAGAAAAAAGAAACTGGTGTTAGCCACCAAAGTGGTGTTTCCTATTAAGTTTATTTTTTCCCTTCACGAGAAATTAGCTTATAATAGAAAACATCTGACTATAATCAACATTAAAAACCCAAAATGTGAGCTGGGCACGGTGGCTCATGCCTGTAATCCCAGCACTTTGGGAGGCCAAGGCAAGAGGACTGCCAGAGTCCAGGGGTTCAAGACTAGCCTGAGACACTTGGTAAGACCCTATCTCTACAATAAATAAAAAAATTAGCCAGGCATGGTGGTGCGTGCCTGTGGTTCCAGCTACTTGGAAAGCTGAGGTGGAAGGATTGCCTGAGCCCAGCAGGTCAAGGCTGCGGTGGCTGTTAGCGTGACACTGCACTTCAGCATGAGCAGCAGAGTGACATTCTGACTCAAAAAAAAAAAAAACCCCAAATGTATTGCTATAAATTATAGAGAATATTGTGTAGTTATTGTGCGCTAGACACTGAGCCAAGTGTTTTACATCACGTATGTCATTATCCTACAATGAGATGGGCATTGTACTCTTTTAACTTTTTGCTATAAAAATTTTCAAACATACAGAAAAGTAGAAAGATAAATGAAGACCCATATACACATCACTTAGTTTAACAACTGTTGACATTTTCCTATATTTGCTTTTTGTATGTGCATTTTTTTCTGAACTATTTTAAAGTAAATTAGATATCACAACAATTTGAATCTAAATGTTTTAGCATGTACTTCCAAATGACATTCTCCTTCATAACTACAATACTATTTTTCAAATGACATTCTCCTTTATAACTACAACACAATTATGACATCTAACAAAATTAATAATTCCCTAACACTCCAGTCCATATTCAGATTTCTCTACCTGTCCTAAAATTATCCTTGATAGCTTTTCTCTAAACCAGGAAACAGACCACATATTATTGTTTGATTATTCTGTCTCTCAGGAATTTTTAATCTTAAGACAGTAGGCAAACTATCTTGTGAAGACACTCATTTTAAGCTTTTCTCCTAACCTCACCTATCTAACCTTGCATAGAGAGGAAAAAAAACAAGGTATGGCCAGTCCACCAGTATTTAATTCTGAGTGCTAGGAAAATAAGGGATTACACAGAATTTAAGCTGATAGAGATAACTATGAACCAAGAGTCTCCTCTTTGCTATTCTAATAAGCAGTGAATAAGACAAATATAACTGCTCCTAAGCCAAAGTTTAAGACCTGATGTCCCAGACATGTCATTAATATTAGTTATGATTTTGCTTAACTAATGTTTAAATAGTCTAAATGTCACTAAGAAAACAGATAACTAAAAGAAAAGTTATTTACAATGAACAAAGTAATTTAATACTAAGACTTTTGTTTATATAGTGCTCCATAAAGTTACTGCAGTAGCCGGGCTCGGTGGCTCAGCCTGTAATCCCGCGCTTTGGGAGGCTGAGGTGAGTGGATTGCCTGTGAGCCCGCGGGTTCGAGACCTGCCTAGGCAACTTGGCGAGACCTCATCTCTACAATAAATCAAAAAATTAGCCGGGCGTGGTAGCACGCGCCTGTAGTTATAGCTACTCGGAAGGCTGAGGCAGAAGGGTCGCCGGAGCCCAGCAGGTCAAGGCTGTGGTGGCCGGGAGCGGCCACTACACTCCAGTCTGAGTGACAGAGTGAGACTCCAACTCAAAAAAAAAAGAAAAAAGTTACTGCAGTATAGATTATTTCAGTAATAAAACATACAAGCTGTACATTTGCACAAGTGTCTTACGCTGTAAATATGCTTTAAATGGTAATAATTTCACAATGAGTAACTTTATTTGAAATATGAAGTCCAGGGCCAGGCATGGTGGCTCAGGCCTATAATCTCCGCACTTTGGGAACCCAGGAGTTCAAAACCAGCCTAGGCAATAGCAAGACCTCATCTTTGCAAAAAAGTTTAAAAATGAGCCAGGCGTGGTGGCGCATCCCTGCAGTCCCAGATACTCAGGAGGCTGAGGCAGAAGCATCACCTAAGCCCAAGTAGTGGAGGTTGCGGTAAGCTGTGATAGTACCACTGTACTCCAGACCCTGACTCAGAAAAACAAAACAAAACCACAAAAAATCCCAAGATTTTTAAAGTGCCTGAAAGTTGGAAAAAACCTTTATCCTCCACCAAGAAACTAAAGCTAAAGGGCAATTAATGTGTGAGCTCTGGGATTTTTGTGAAGGGACATTAAGTCCAAATCAATTAACGTTTAAAATATTTTATTTCATTTATCTGGATCTGGCTGTCCAATATGGTAGCCACCACCCATATGTGGCTACTTAAATTTAAATTAATTAAAATAAAATTTCAAATACATTTTGTCAGTTGCAGTAGCCACATTTTAAGTGTTCACTAGCTACATAGAGCTAGTGGGTACATTATAAGGCACAGATACAGAACAGTTTCCTGTACATAGAAAGTTTTACTGAACAGCACTGATTGAGACTGTTTTAAGTAGAAAGTTCAAGGTATTAACTTTCTACTTGTTTTACACACACCACTGAAATCAGGGTACTTCTAAACAGATAAGTGAAAAGTCTTGTGGAGAAAACACTGAGGGAGGCATTCTCTGGAATTATTCATCTCAAAGAAGAAAACAATACACTAGGGATGGTCAATTTACCCTTAAATGTGGCTGGGATTCTCCTTTGCAGAAAATAAATCCAAGAGAGCATAATACAGTACCTTGTATCCCAAAATGTAGTTTGTATCTCTTTGATACAAGAGATGATTTCACCTGGGGCATGAACCAACATTTTTATTTTTTTTTGAGTTGGAGTCTCACTCCGTCATCCAGGCTGGAGTGCAGTGGCATGCTCATGGCCACCCCAGCATCAACCTGCTGGGCTCCGGTGATCCTTCCGTCTCAGCCTTCCAAGTAGCTGGAACTACAGGTGCGTGCTACCACGCCTGGTTAATTTTTTGATTTATTGTAGAGACAAGGTCTCACCATGTTGCCCAAGCTGATCTTGAACCCACAGGCTCAGGCAATCCTCCTGCCTCAGCCTCCCAAAATGCTGGGATTACAGGCGCCCGGCCTGAAACAACATTTTTAGATACACTTTAGAATAACCATAAACCTACTGGAGGATCCATCAAATGCATAATTTCATAGATATTGTTTCTTAAAAATGTTTTTAAAAACAAAGTAAAAAATATATAAGAATGACAACATAGATAGTACATAGGTATGGCAAAAACTGTTAGGTGGTAAGTGAATGAGATGTTTGGGAAACACCAGCATAGTGTCAAAAGTCTGGAGGTCCTACAGATCTGGATTCTGAACCTGACCATAAGTAGTTTAGTAGCATTTAGTAGTATGCTGCTTGCCTTCTGAGTAATCTTGGACTAGGTTTTAATTTTCCTGATGCTACGTACACTTTACTTACTTAAAATGAGGGAATTTTCTGGTTCGAGTCAGTATTTGGGGGGAAAAAATGAGGGTACTACTAACCCAACTCATATACCTAACCATTGAGTAATAAAACATAGTACACATATTAACACTCAATTAATGTGGATCTTCTTCCCTTTCCCAAGGAAAAGATGAGAGTGTATCCATTCCCTCTAACAAATGAGACTAAACTTTAGAAGAAAGGAAATTCCTTCTCACCTGGGACTTAACTGATCTTCCTCCTCAGGCAAGGCCAGATAGCTGAAATGACAAGGCTGGGGAGAAGAAAGAAACCCTAAAAGACCAAGTCTACATCAAAGAACATAGGTTAGCAACTTGGGTCCCTGCTATAGTAGAACCTGGACTTCTGGTTCTTTCTTACCTGACCATTCCCTCATGTTGTGTTTTCTTCTCTCTCATCTACACTGCACAGACTGTTGCCCACACTAGATCCTAGGTAATGCTCGCCTCTCTCCTGGGGCAAACTCTCCATGATTTTGTTTTCCTCACAGTCTGGATGCAGTTACTTGACCCAATCCCTGCTTCCTGCAAGTGAAAGGGTCAAAAATAACCAAGATCCTCAGTAGTTCCAAGATCGCTTCTCTCTTCCGGCTCTATCCTCTCTGATGGGTTCCTGCTGCCTGTGGAACTGCCACCGCCTTCAACCCCCACATCCTGACTTGTTAAGTCCATCCCGGACGTGTGCACTCCGGAGGCATTTGCCTTCAGCGGGAACCTTTTCACTTTCTCCCCGGGAGATGCATGGGTGCCCTGAGGCGTACCGCGCACTTCCTACAATGTCCTGCGTGAGCTGGGAATGAGAGCAAGGGGTGGTCGAACTCGGTAAGGGGTCCCAGACGACCGCAAGGTCTTCCGACGGCGAAGGTCCAAAACGGGAACCTGGCCTGCGAGAGGAGACGAGATGAGCCGCTTCCTGGGAGCTGCTCCCCGCGGTCTCAGAGCTGCTCCGGGACGCTACCCCAACCAGCCAGAGGTCCCCAGGTAGGCAGAGGGTACGCCTACAGTAGACTGCGGGCCTGCCCACGGCAAAAAGGAGCCCACAGCCCAGTCCTAGAATGCTCCGCAACGGCCCAAGGACCGCCCCTTCCCAGAGGTCTCAGCGGCGCCGCCAGTCCTCGCGATGCTGTGACTCAACCGGAAGTCGCTCTCGTTGCGGGGCGGAAGAAGGTGCTAATTACGCAAGGGCTGGCCTTTGGGCGTGCTCTAAAGCCGGGTAGTACTCCCTGCCCGGAACTGGTGGCCTGTCGTTTCGTTCCTTGCGGAGCTACGACATCCCCTGACCTATGAGCTCCCTCTGTGGAGGGTCTCCCGGCTATGCCGGCAATTTGAGAACAGGAAACCGTGAAGTAGCATGCAGTGTGTAGGGGTCCGTATGATTTTTATGTTGGTAGCAAAATATGCTTAGGTGGAAATTCAGAAGCCACTTATAGAAAAGTAGGCAAAGCTCTGTACCAACTCTCTACATTAAGAAATGTAAGGCGGGCTCGGTGGCTCAACCTGTAATCACGCGCTTTGGGAGGCTGAGGTGAGTGGATTGCCTGAGACCGCGGGTTCGAGACCCGCCCAGACAAATTGGCGAGACCTCATCTCTACAATAAATCGAAAAATTAGCCGGGCGTGGTAGCACGCGCCTGTAGTTCTGGCTACTTGGAAGGCTGAGGCGGAAGGTTTGCCGGAGCCCAGCAGGTTGAGGCTGCAGTGGCCGGGAGCAGCCACTGCACTCCAGTCTGGGTGACAGAGTGAGACAACGACTCAAAAAAAAAAAAAAAAGAGTAACCCGTATCTTCAAGTGGTGAGAAGTCATTGAGAAATTTTAAGCAATAAAGTCGTTTGCTTAGACTTGTGTTTTCGAACGATCACTCTAGAAGCAGTGGGGAGGACAAAGAGACTAATGAAGATTAGATATAGAAAAGCCAGTTGGGAATCTGAGCAGTCAGGAAGTTCTAAGGCCTTCATTGAGGCACTGGCAATGGGAATGAAGAGAAGGTAGTCTGAGGAGAGTCTAAGTAGAAGATACAGGACTTGGTAACTGGTTGGGGTAGGTAATAGATGGGAGGAGGCTTAGCTGGAGGACTGGAGAGCTCGTGATACAACTTCCTGCTTAATAAATACAGATTTTACTGAAAAGATGAGTTGAGTTTTGGACGTGTTGATCTTGAGGTGACTATATGATATTCAAGTGGAGATATTCAGTGGGACACTGAATATAATGTTCTGGGGTTCATGATTTCTAAGATAGAGATAGAAAATGTGTTGGGATGTCCACAGGATCAATCAGACAAAATGTGTAGCTAGAGAAGAGACTATGCCTAATGACACAGCACTGGGAAAGAACATTTCTGTGAAGAACAGAGGGAAAATGCTATATACCTCATATTTGCCTATGTGATAAATAGAATGAATAAACAGACACTGATAACAAGCCAACCCAATAGGTCAGCCCTGAAGCATAACAGAAAGACCTCCTGAGGCAGTGGTAGATGAAAGGACAAACCAAGAGTGGGAAGCCATTTTTCATCTTGTTCTTAAACCCTGACACAATGATGAGAAAGTAGAAGCTATGTTTTGGAGAAATGCATACTTTAGATAAAGATTAACTTTGCCGACTTTGTCTTTTCAGAAACAGACTTCCAGATATCAGAGATATCTCATAGTGACAGCTAAGCTTGCCTAGAGTAAAGGGAATTTACAAGGCCTAAGACATCATGAATTGGGCAAGGATTGTAGAAGTCACAAGACTTGTAATTACAAAAGTTATGACTGCTTGGAGGGGGAGCAGGTGAAGATTCAGTCTTCCAATAGAATGGGCCCTATCCACAGGGAAGTCAAGGATCCCCCAAAGCTACCCACTGGGAATGCATGGGAGATAGGGGGAGGTGCACCCTCCATTAGCTCTAAGGAATGTTGTGCGGAAAGGTGCAGGAGCATTGAAATCCTTGTCATGCCCTTCTCTAGGGGCTATGATAATCACCTGACTCAGTACCTGCGCTTGCCTGCCCCTTCGTGCAGACCACCACCCAATCACCTTAATGATCTGCCCCCATCAAGGGGAATGGTTAAAAGGACTCAATCACAAGCAGCTGGCAGCCATTGCCTTGCTAGACTCTGGTGTGGCCATGTGCTCTTTAAGCTATGGCAGCCGCCGCACTTCCTGGCTTTGGCCCCCTCCCCCACCTTGGGGAGGTGAATTTTCTCTCTTCTTTCTCTTTCTCTAAGTTACCTTTTTTTTCCTTTTTTTTAAAAATAAATTCAAAAGTCTTGTCTTCAAGTTCTGAGATCCTTTCTCTAATTTACTTTTAAATAAATCTTTTCTTCTCTCACCTTGTGTGTTGCAATTCTTTGCATTACTCGGATCTCTGGGTTACCGGCACACACCTGCGGCATGCAGCCTCCAGCGATGTTGTGCCCCTATCCAACCATTCACCCTCACCCTATCCGTACCCTAACAGTAGATCTAAAGAGTAAACCTCTTAGGAATGGAAAAGAGTAGCTATGGTCAGCCAACTAAAAGCAGGTGTTTGGAAAGCTGGGATAACAAACTTGGAGGAAAAAATGCTACTAAATGTTACTCAGGTAAAAGGATGAGTAATTAAAAAGGGAACTCTCCATTTCATCTATAAAGTGATGGGTTTAGATTAGGTGAGTTCCTAGACTTTTTCCAGTTCTAAAACCCCGATCTTGTGAGCTGGCATTGAAGAATGGGTAGGATTTGGAGCTCAATGAACAGTAAGCCCTTCCTCTGGGAGGTGCTCTCCTGCCTTTCCAGCCATCACCTTAATCACATGATTTCCATGGGACTGGAGAATTCTGTCTACAATTGATTTATTGAGGGGTAGGCGCCTAACCTAACTGGGCTAGTAAGAATTTGAGACTGAAAGTGAGAACAAGACAGCTTTTCTCTGGGTGATGGAAACTGAATTTATGTAAAATCTGGAGCTGATGGTTACCATGATTTATAATGAGGTGGTTAAAAAGAAAGAAGGCCTGAATGAAGACACAAAAGCAGAACTGAGAAACAGAAAAAACTACCTGGGTTTTCCAAAGTACTTCAAGTTCTGGTACCAGGCCACTGCTAGCATTTATCACAGCTCTTGAATTCCATGAGATACCCCAACATCCCTCTAATAATAGCCTCCTTTGAGACTATAAGTAGCCCAGTTCATTTGTTATTTGCCACCTAGAGTCCTAACTGTTGAACCCAGAATTCAAATCCGAGAGAGACCACAAAGAGCCAGCTCCGATGCAAACACACGAGGGTCTTTATTCAGGCTCTAGTCTGGGCCCATGTATGAAGCTGGCAGTGGTTTCAGGGACAAGAGCCTCGATCCAGTATGGCAAGCAGTTTTTATGCACCATTACAGAGGGAGGGGAAAGAACTTTAAACTTGGTTTTACATGATTGGGTAATTTCTCCTAATGGGTACAGGAACACTTGGTATTGGTAGGTGCCTTTCGTGGGCTTCAACCTGACTGCCCATGATTGACAGAAACCCACTTAACGGGCAGAGTGGAATGTCAGATAAGTTAGGTTCATACAGTCACTGCGTATAAATTAACTTGAGCAAGCAGGCAGGAGGTTACCAGCGCCTACAAGTCTGCTGATCCAAACTGAGGAATGCTTAGGAGAGCTTGTTTGCTTAACATTTACATAACATAACATGGTCATTATGGGACAACAAAAGCTAAACTTAACAAAGTTTTAAATATGAATGCTGCAAACACATACAGCGAATGTGGGGTAGAAATTCATATAGTACTAGTTCTAGGAATTTATAAAATATTGCAAACGTCTTATGGCAAGGCGGTGTTTCTAAAAGTCTTTTGATTCCCTCAGGTTTACACAGCCACTACGTGTAGATTAACTTTGACATGGGAACCGAAGGTTTAAATCAACATAGAGCCTACTTGGAGAGCAGCTAGCGCCTCAGAGTCTACTGCAAAGGAATGTCTGAAAGGGGCTTATCACTTTAACATTTACATCCCGTTGTAAAAGCAGAAGTTAGCATGGCAATTGGGACTAACAATGCTTAACCCAAGAGTTCTAAATACAAACACTACTTAAGACATTATATAACTACACAATCAGTTGCTACCCGGCACCCAACATATGCCTAATTCTACGGGGTCTGAGGTAGAATTTAAAGTACTAAGATTTCATAAAGTACAATGAACATGAGGTAGGGATATATAAAATATAGTGAACTAAACACTACTTTTACAGCAAGTATGGCTTTTTAAGTTTCTTGGTTTCTTGGGTCTCTCAATAGCATGCTTTTAATCCTAAGTCCATGGTATATTTTATTACTGTCCTCTCACTAACTAATATGCAAATTTGGTTAGTACCCATAAAGAAGGAGAAAAGTAAATGGAAAAGCTATATTCAAAAAGTGAAGATAAAAAAAGAAACCAGGGCTGGGTGCAGTCTCTTTGGGAGGCCGAGGCGAGAGGTTCAAGACCAGCCTGGGAAAATTGGTGAGACGTTGTCTCTACAATAAATCACAGAAACTAGCTAGGCATGATGGTATGCATCGGTAGTTCTAGCTACTTGGAAGGCTGAGCCCACCAGGTCGAGGCTGTGGTGGCCATGAGTGTGTCACTGCACTCCAGCCTGGACGACAAAGAGTGAGACTCCAACTCAAAAAAGAAAAAGAGAAAAAGGTTGCTTGTAAGTGGGAGAATTTGGTGGTGGGAGAATTTGGTGGTACGAAGGAGGCTGTATATAATAATCTGTGCTGTCTGAACTTTATACCCTGTGAAAGCTTTCTCCATTAAAAATATACAATTTGGGCTGGGCTCAATGGCTCTGCCTGTAATCCCAGCACTTTGGAATGCTGAGGCAAGTAGATTGCCAGAGCCCGCAGGTTTGAGACCAGCCTGGGCAACTTGGTGAGACCTCATCTCCACAATAAAATAAAAACTAGCTGGGTGTGGTAGTGCGCATCTGTAGCTCCAGCTACTCGGAAGACTGAGGCGAAAGGATCGCTGGAGCCCAGAAGGTCGACACTGGGGTGGCCATGAGCGTGTGTGCCACTGCACCCCAGCCTGGGTGAAGGAGTGAGACTCCAACTAAAAAAAAATTTTTTATATGTGTGTGTATATATATATATATATATATATAAATAATATATATAAAATTTTAATTTAAAAAATAAGAGTGGTGGTGGTGATATATTAAATAGTAGTCTCCAAATGCTGTTCTGTAAATCAGTAGACTTAGAATAATTAGTTCACCATAAAAATCAAGAAAAAAAATTATGCTGTGTTTTTCATAATGCTGAATTCATTTAATTTGAAGGGCCAGATTTTATTCTTTAGTACTTTGTATGGAGGTGCTAGTAGTCAGTATCAATTTATTTACACAATGGGCAAAATTAAATCTTGGCATAACTACACAATTCATCACATTTATTTAAGTTCTGGAATTTCAAAGCACAGAATCACCGATGTACACTTGGCTTTTGTTCTCATGTCCGATATGTTTTTACACATTATTTTGGAAAGTGTTCCTCCTGTGTATTTCATGGTGTCGACTAAGTGATGAATTATAGCTGAAGGCTTTTCCACACTCATTACATTCGTACGGTTTTTCTCCAGTGTGATGTCTCTGATGTTTTTTAAAGGATGAATCATGCCTATAGGCTTTTCCACAGCGGTCACATTCATATGCTTTCACTCCTGTATGAACAGTTTTATGGTTGCTCAGGTGTATCCTCTGCCTAAAGGCTTTCCCACATTCCTTACATTTGTAGGGTCTCTCCCCAGTGTGGATTCTCTGGTGGTGAGTTAGATACGCTCTGTGACTAAAGGTTTTACAACATGCCGGGCATGCGTAGGGCTTCTCCCCGGTATGAATTCTTATGTGTTCACTGAGGTGTCTGATCTGTCGAAAGGTCTTCCCACATTCACTGCAAGCGAAGGGCTTCTCTCCAGAATGCGTCCTCAAATGTTGAATCAAGCTAATGTTCTGGCTGAATGCCTTCTGACATTTATCACATACATAGGGTTTCTCCCCAGTGTGAGTTCTATGGTGCTGATTAAGTGACGAGCGATGCCTGAAGGCTTTGCCACATCGCTCACATTCAAAAGGTTTCTCACCAGTGTGGATTCTCTGGTGTGTACTAAGGGATGCACTTTGACTAAATGCCCTTCCACATTGCTTACATCGGAAAGGTTTCTCACCAGTATGGATTCTCATGTGTTCAGTGAGGTGAATGGGTTGTTTGAAGACTTTTTCACATATATTACATTCATAGGTTTTTGTTCTTCTGCAACTCGTTGGACGATTAATCAACTCTAATTTAGATTTGCTCCTCTCTCTAGGTGTATCACATTTATGGCGCCTCTGTTCTATCAAAATATTTGAACTCACAATGAGATTTTCCATAATGCTCTTAGTTTCTTGGCCTCTCTTCTTGTGGGTCAAGATGGTTTGTTTCACATCTCTCACACAGGTTTCTTGGTGCCTTTCCAACACATCAGCGTATCTGGAGACTTTTCCCAATGTGGAATAAATGATATCATCCCTCATAAACCTTTCCATCATAATGTCACAATATAACGGTTCCTGTGAAATGGCACTTTTTGCCGTTGACTCTTTGATTTCCCTTTTACTCTTCAAGTCTGAAATAAATAAAAATGCAAATAACTCATACTCATTATGCTTTGAAAAATCAATCATTCTGTGGTTATGAAACAGAAATTTAGACAACAGAAACAAATGAGGACAAGAGATTTTGACTATATTTAAATATGGTTATGCAGCCTGGAAAGATAATGGAAAATGAAATTTAAAAACAGTGAACAAGTGAAAAGAGTCATTTTATATATAGAAAAATTTGAGTCTTTTAGTCCTGCTTTTTATAATAAATAATCCTAAGTAATAAAATTTCAGAGCTACATCTTGAGAATATTTTAACTGACAACTACTTTTGGAAAACATTCTCAGAAAGATAAAAAGAAGGTATCTCTCTCCCTATTCCAGCAGCAGCAGGAGAAACACTAGTACAAAAAATAGGGTTTGAACCAAGAATATACACAACATTATTACACTGTCTTTTATTGAAACCTGTGTATATGGTTCTGCTTTTGTAGTTATTAATATATTCATGGAAGTATTACTTACACAAACGGGACTTCTAGGAAACCCAGGCTACTGTGCTGTTACTACTGTTAAGTTCTAGGGAAATATCCTTTAACCGTGAAAATTCAGACTGACTTTTTTTTTGTGTGTGTTGGAGTCTCACTCTGTCACCATGGGAGTACAGTGGCACGCTCACAACCACTGCAGCCTTGACCTGCTGGGCTCAGGAGATCCTTCTACCTCAGCCTTCCAAGTAGCTGGAACTACAGGCATGTGCCACCACACCCAGCTAATTTTTTGATTTATTATAGAGACAAGGTCTCGCCACGTTGCCCGGGCTGGTCTTGAACCTGTGGGCTCAGGCAATCCTCTTGTCTCAGCCTCCCAAAGTGCTGGGATTACAGGCATGAGCCACTATGCTGGGCTGATGGGCTTTCTTATTTGATAATCTGTTGCACCATTACTAATATTTCAACTGACAGGTATGTTTTCCTGAAAGGTATACTTTCTTATAAGGTTCTTTGGTCAACACAGAAGGATTATTGCACTTCCAAATTCCAAATTCTAAATGAAAAGAGGGAATGATAATGTCTAATAATGTCTGTGTTCTGAAGGCCCCCAAATCTGGTCCTAAACAGCGAAGGAGGGAGAGAAGCTGATAGGGGAAGAGAAAAGAAGCCATCCATGTACCCTTCCTCAGTTCAGTATCCAAGCCTGAGGTGGGGTCAGGATAGGGAGAAAAGAAAACAGGATTTTACTTTGAGTTGAGTTTGAGTTAAGTAGGGAGTTTTTATTATTGTACTAAACAAAACATTAATTTTACTAAAATTGACTTTTCTTGTTATTTAACAGTTTGGATCATTTATGCTCTTTGAGATTTCATCCAGAGGCAGGAAAAGAACATTCATGGTAACTTTTATTATTATTCTAATTATTACAAGTTGAAAAAGAGAATACCTAGAAAAATGTACAAACAATTACTAGAATTAATAACAGAAGGAAATAATTGGTGGCTATCTATAAAATCAATATGCAAAATCAATTGTGTTATTGCACATTACAGACAAGCAGAAAACATACATACATATATATATATATATATTTTGAGTCAGAGTCTCATTCTGTTGCCCAGGTTGGAATGTAGTGGCATGGTCACAGCTACTGCAGCCTCAACCTGCTAGGCTCAGGTGATCCTTCCACCTCAGCCTTCCAAGTAGCTGGGACTATAGGCATGTGCCACTATGCCCAGCTGTTTTTTTTTATTATAGAAACGAGGTCTTGCCATGTTGCCCAGGCTGGTCTCGAATTCCTGGGCTCAGACAATCCTGTCACCTCAGACTCCCAAAGTGTTGGGATTATAGGCGTGAACCACTGCATCCAGCAGGAAAACATAAATAAACATATATCATATATATGTGATTCAGATATGATAAGTAATACATAAGTGATAAAATGGAGGGTAGCAGGGCATGGTGGTGTAAGCCTCTAGTCCCAGATACTTGGACTGAGGCAGGAGGCTCACTTGAGCCCAGGAATTCGTGGCCAGCCTGGGCAATATAGTGAGATCTCATCTCTAGAAACAAAAATTTAAAAAAAAATTTTTTTAAAGAAAATAATGGGGCAGAAAAGGATTTTTTAATTTTAATTTTTTTGTTTTTTAGGGACACTTTGCTCTGTCACCCTAGGTGAAGTATATTGGCTAAATCATAGCACACTGTAGCCTCAAGCTCCTGGGCTCAAGAAATCCTCCAGTCTTAGCCTCCCAAGTAGCTAGTACTATAGTCATATACCACCATTTCTGGCTAATTTTTAAAAATTTTAGTAGAGACAGGATCTTGCTATATTTCCCAGGCTGGTCTCGAACACCTGACCTCAAGCAATCCTCTCACCTTGGCCTCTTAAAGTATTGGTATTACAGGTGTAAGACACTGTGCCCAGTTGAGAAAAGGGTTTCTTACATAAAAAGCATAAACAATAAAGAAAAAAACCTGATAAATTCAGTAACATTAAATTTAGAAATTAAAATCTATCAAAAGTCACTATTTTTTTTTTTGAGTTGGAGTCTCACTCTGTCACCCAGACTGGAGTGCAGTGGCTGCTCCCGGCCACTGCAGCCTCGACCTGCTGGGGCTCCGGCGATCCTTCCGCCTCAGCCTTCTGAGTAGCTGGAACTACAGGCACAAAAGTCACTATTTTTAAAAAGTAGAAGATGGGCCACTGATAGGAAACATTTGCAAAACATAAAGCTATCAAGAATTAGTATCCAGAATATATACATATGCACATTTTTTTTCTATAAATGAGTAATAAAAAAGGCCAGGCATGGTGGTTCACACCTGTAATCCCATTGCTTTGGGAGATCAAAGTAGGAAGATCACTTGAGCCCAGGAGATCAAGACCAGCCTAAACAATGTAGTGAGAACCTGTCTCTACAAAACGACACAACAACAAAAAGAAAAATAAGAAAAAAGATAATAGAAAAACTGGCAAGGTAAATAACAGTAATTTATAGAAAGGAATCTTGAATGAATGGTCAATAAGCACTAGTAATCAGGAAAATTAAAGAAATAAAATACCATATTCACCCACTGAATTTACAAAAATGTTAGAGAATGCCAAGTGTTGACAAAGATGCTGACTTCAGGAAACTAAAAATCTGTTTTATTTATTTTTTGGTCAGAGTCTCACTTTGTCCCTCAGGCTGGAGTCCAATGGCATACTCACAACCACTGCAGCCTCGACCTGTTGGGCTCAGGTGATGCTGGGCTCAGGCGATCCTTCCACCTCAGCCTTGCAAGTAGCTAGAACCCTAGGTGCACACCACCACATGCAGCTAATTTTTTTTTTTTGAGTTGGAGTCTCACTCTTGTTGCCTAGGTTGGAGTGCAGTGGCACGCTCACGGCTACCATAGCCTCGACTAGTTGGGTTCAGGAGATCCTTCTGCCCCAGCCTTCCAAGTAGCTGGAACTACAGACACGCATGACCACACCTGACTAGTTTTTGTGATTTATTGTAGAGATGAGGTCACACCAAGTTGATCAGGCTGATCTTGAACCCTCAGGCTCAGGCAATCCTCTTGCCTTGGCCTTCTAAAGTGCTGGGATTACAGACTGAGCCACTATGTAATTTTTTGATTTACTGTAGAGACGCGGTCTCGCCAAGTTGCCCAGGCTGATCTTGAACCCCTGGGCTCAGGCAATCCTCTTGCCCTCGCCTCCCAAAGTGCTGAGATTACAGGTGTGAGTCATCACGCCTGGCTTAAAAACCTGTTAATGGGAGTAAAAATTGATGTAACTGCTTTAAAGAGGAAATTGGTAATACCTAGCAAAATGAAAGTACATATATTCCATGACCCAACAATTCTGCTTCTATCAACTATCTTAGAGAAACACTTGCATGTGTATATGAGAAGATATGTACATGAAGGTTTGCTGAAGCATCTTTGTAACCCTAAATTTGGATATAATATAAATATCTAACAACAGGAAAAGCAATAAATAAATTGTAGTTTATGAAAATGAATAAAGTAGAATAACATAGATATAGCAACCATGTTGAATGAGAAAAGCAAGTGAAAAAAGCATATAGACCATTCTTTTAAAGAAAAAGAGCAGGCAAAACAATGTTATATATTGTTTAGGGATATGCACATTCCTTTTCAGCCAAAGACCACATAATAAAAGGATGAAGGCATATAGGAATAATAATATTTAAACTCAGAGAAGTGAATATTTCAAAAGGTGAGAGGGAACAGTGGGGCTTCAACTCTTTTATTTCTTAATCTAAGTGGAAGCTACATAAAAACTTGTTATGATGTTCTCTATGCTTTTCTGAATGTTTAAAGTATTTCATAATACAAAGCGAAGTTTAAGGAGATTGCTAAGGACCACTAAATTTGGTGAGAAGGAATCCTGTGGTAATTTCTCTTGCAGGAATTTTCATGAAGTAGCTGTTACAAAAAACTAAAATACATAAGTTAAAAAGAGAATGAGAACTGAAGCTGGGATTGCAAAATGAAAGTTGGCAAAAAAGTGAAAATAGAGCGTAGGAAAATGAAAGATTTGTAGAATGCAACAAGAGTCTTAAAAAAGAGATCTGTTTCTGTAGAAAGGCCACATACAATTGACTGCTTAGAGAAAGCTTTAGATTGGCAGAACTTAGATTACTGGAGAAAGAGGAAAAATCAAGTTTAACCTTAATGAAGACCAAACTTCTCTTCCCAAAAGAGTTAATAGAGGGAAGGGTAAAATAAGGTTTAGTGCGGACCTTGTCCAGTGGTCTGAGCCTTTCCCACAGCTTGGAAAGAATTTAAGTGCTCTGACCTACATAGTGAAAGGCACCATCTGCCTTGGTCTCACCTGAACTGGGATCTGGGCCTTCTTTCTTTGTCATCCATGGCTCTTCTCCCTTCTCCAACTGGGAAATCACACAAGGTTTGGAAAGTTGATATCCTGCTTGTGCAGTAAAAAAAAAAAGTGTGAATGTTCATGCTGATGTCTAAGAAACATCTCCAGAATTTAATTCCAGTCTTTTGGTATTCAGGGTCTCTGGAAAGTGGAAAGGAAGGGTCTTCCTATTCTAGCTCTATGCGTAGTAAAGTTTTCTCCCAAGGAAGGTAAATCAGATGCACTTGACTCAGTTTTCAAAGGAATGAGATGTCTCTAATATAGAACCAAGGCCAAGCTTCAAGGAATCCATACATCAATAACTTAAAATAATGGTTCTCTTGTAATGGGCAGTTTCCTGGATGTGTAGATAGACAGATAGCCCATCCTTACCCACTGACACCAAGTTCCTGTAGTTCTCCAGCATTACCTCCCGGTACAGATTCTGGTGAGCAGGGGCCAGTTGCCCCCACTCCTCCTGGGTGAAGTCAATAGATATGTCCTTGAAGGTCAACCGTTCCTAAAACATCAAACACATTCCTTTTCAGCCAAAGACCACCTCTGTCAAGGTCCAAGGAGTTCTGACAGGAAGTTCAGAGAGATTCTAAGCTAGTTTTATCAGGAGTCTTCTAGGACCTGTTTGGAGACCCTCTGGAGATTCTACTGTCTGGAACTATAGTCCAACCCCTTCCTAGCTCAAATACTAAAAAAATAAAAAAGATAAGCCCTCAGCAGTGGTGGCATGGGGCATTAGCAGTTGGGCTAATTAGAGATAAACTCAATCAAATTAAAGCTACATCACAGTCAGAGCTCAGCTACAGTTATAGAAATATGAATAATCAGCTCCTCACCTTAACTACCAGAGAAAAGAGTTTTGAGTCTCTTGGAAATAGAACAAAACAAGGCCATTGCTTTGCTAAACTCTGGTCAGGTCATGTGGCTCTTAGAGCTATGGCCACCATGTTTCCGAAGCTATGGCCTCCTCCCCTATTTGAGGAGGTGAATCTCCTCTCTCTCTCTCTCTCTCTCTTCTCTCTCTCTCTAATTTACTTTCTAAATAAACTATATTTTCAATAAAAAAATAAAGCCACACACACGCAAAACATTTTATTCTCCACTGTTATTTTATATATAATATCTGATCTGCAACAAAAATTATTAGGCATGTTAAGAGGAAAAAATGACTTATAAGAAAAATCAATTCAAGCAGACTCATAGGTTACCAAGTCACAGGAATTAGCAGACAAGAAATTTAAGGCCAGTGTTGAAATATGTGGTAAAAATTTCACAATAAAATATGAATAGAATGGGTAAAGAAATTGAGAACATTTTGGAGAGAAATGCAAAAAAAAAACTACATTTGACCCTTGAACAATGCAAGAGTTAGGGGCACCAACCCCTCCCTGCACAGTTGAAGATCCATGTATCACTTTTGACTCCCTAAAAACTTAACTACTAATAGTCTACTTACTGTTGAACTTTACCAATAACATAAGTAGCCAATTAACACATATGAAGATGTTACTAAGAAAATCATAAAATAAATTTACAGTACTATACTGTATTTGCAATACTATAAGTTTACATCTTCTGCTTATAAGATGAATCAATCACAGCTGCAGACCTCAATCTATGGTGCATATTCTTATAATGTCATGACTTTTCTCTGCTTCTTGGGAGCACTTCCAGCATCAATAGCGGTACTTTGTGTTATTACTATGATGTTATTCAAGGTTTATGTATTACTCTTAACATGATGAAAAATACACAAGAACCTTGAGAGCTCACTTTTTACTATGATATGCAATTTACTGGAGAGATGAACTGCTTGCATGGAGATGCTTAGCATCACACTATGTTGTAAGATATTCAAAACACTTAGCTCACTGCAACAGCAATAGGAGGTAGCTACAAAACTATTATAGTAGAACAATATGAGTACTACAGTTAATTTTATGCAGTAATGATTTAATATTAAATCTTTACATTTGTTTTCATTTCTCTCAGCTGCAAATGGCACCATGCATAGTCTGTACTTGTGAGCATAAGTTTGGATACATCTTAACTTTTTATAATAGATTTGTATTAGTAAATCTGCTTTATGGCAGTAAAGTTGACATATCACATAAATGGTAAGATAAGATCTGACTTATCAGAAACTATATAAGCGAAAAGATAATGGAACATTTAAAAAGTACTTAAAAAGCAGTCAATCTAGAATTCCATATCTAGCAAAAGATTCATAAATAGGGGGACAATATAAAGATATGTCCATACCAACAAAAGTTGTAAGAATTTGTCACCAGAATACCCACACTACAAAAAATGCTAAGCAAAATTCTTTAAGCTGAAGGTGTATGATGTCAGATAGAAATTTTGAACTAAAAGAAAGAATGAAGGGTGCCTGAATTGGTAAAATGTAAGAAAATATGAGACTCATTTCCCCCCTTTTTGTAGTTTTTTATGACAATTTACTGTTAAAGCAAAAATAAGAATAGGCTAGGTACAGTGGCTCACACCTATAATCCGAGCACTTTGGGAGGCCAAAGCAGGACTGCTTGACCCCAGGAGTTCAAGACCAGCCTGAGCAACACAGTAAGACTGTGTGTGTGTATATATATATATAAATTAGCCAGGTATGGTAGCACATGCCTGTACTCCCACCAACTTAAGTGCTTAAGCCCAAGTAGTTGAGGCAGCAATGAGCTGTGATTGCACCATTGTACTCCAGACTGGACAACAGAGACTCTGACTCCAAAAAAAAAAAGAACAATGTATTGTGGGGTTTCTAACATGTAAAGTAAAGCATATAATGACAACAGCACAAAGAATGGGAAGGAGTAATGGAAATATAATGTAACACTTTCACATTATATGCAAAATATATTGTGATAATATTACAAAAGTATAATATTAATTCAAAGCAACTATGGTACATTAAAAATGTAATAGCTAGAGCAACCACTAAAAACAAATCAAAGAACTGTAGTTTAAAAGTCATTAGAGAACATAGAATGAAATACTAAAAGAATGATTCAATTCAAAAGAAGGCAGGAGAGGAAGAACAGAGAAACAAAGACTAGGTAGGACAAACAGCAAACAAAAAACAAAAACATACACTCAGACCCAACCATATTAACGATTCAATTAACTGTAAATGGACTAAACAAGCAAGAACCAGCTATATTTAAGAGGGTCACAATTTAAATATAATGACGCAGATAGGTTTAAAGTAAAAAGATGGAAAAAGCTATACCATGCAAACAATAATTAAAAGAATGCTGGAGGAGCTGATTATTACATCAGATACAGTGGACTTCAGGAAAGGAACACTACTTGGTAAAAAGAGGACCATGTCATAATGGTAAGAGGGTCAGGGCATCAAGAAGACAACAATCCTAAGTGTTTCCACATCTAATGACAGAACTTCAAAATAAATAAATCAGAACTGACAAAACTAAAGAAAGATATAGACAAAACATCAATAATTTGAGATTTTAACACTCTTCTCTCAGTAACTGATATAACCAATAGACAGAAACTCATCAAGGAAATAGATTTGAACAACACTATCAACCAATTTAACCTAATTAACATTTATACAACACTATACCTAACAACTACAGAATATATATTCTTTTTTAGGCTAGGCAGAGTGTATCATGCCTGTAAACTTAGCACTTTGAGAAGCCAAGGTGGGAGGATCACTTGAGCCCAGAAGTTCAAGGTTGCAGTGAGTCATGATTGTGCCACTGCACTCCAGTCGGGTGACAGAGCAAGACCCAGACTCAGGAAAAAAAAAAAATATATACATTCTTTAAAAAATTAAACTATTTTAAGATATTTATAGATTTACATGCAGTTGTAAGAAATAAGACAGAGATCTCACGTACTAAGGGTCACCTCTTAAAGTTCACAGTGATGTGAAAATGTCAGAACTTCCTTCTCACTTACACATTCTGATTTCGAGTATTTTTTTTTTTTTGAGTTGGAGTCTCACTCCGTCACCCAGACTGGAGTGCAGTGGTACGCTCTCGGCCACCGCAGCCTCGACCTGCTGGGCTCTGGCGATCCTTCCGCCTCAGCCGTCCAAGTAGCTGGAACTATAGGCATGCACTACCACGCCTGGCTAATTTTTTGATTTATTGTAGAGATGAGGTCTTGCCAAGTTGCCCAGGCGGGTCTCGAACCCACGGGCTCAGGCAATCCACTCACCTCAGCCTCCTAAAGTGCGTGATTACAGGCTGAGCCACTGAGCCCGGCTGATTTAGAGTATTTTATTTGAGGTTTCTCTTAGATCCCAAGTGGTATCTGTTGGGTCTTAGAAGCTAGAATTAGATCACTCATTTTGCTTTCTTTATAGAAATTAGCATAGTATTAGATTTAGGTGCTAGACAAGATTTAGATGCTAAATAAAAGTTACATGGAGGGAGATCATAATAAGTAGGGAAACTGCTGCCACCGAAGCCCAATTTTCTGTACAAGAACAACTTACATTGAGCTCTCCACGTGGAATTTGTCTCAACACCCACTACCCATCCTTCCCCCTTAAAAAGGCCAGTTATAGCCTTTAAAACCAAGAAGCAATGCCAAGAAACGAGAGGAGACTCTAACTCACCTGGGATTCTGCTGTCAGGCACCCAGGGGTCACTTTATCCTCTAAATATTTTCCCTGGATCATCCCAGCATCCTGAGAGAGCAGAGCTGGGGAAGGAAAAGAACCATGAGGTTTGTGTCTCCTCAAATAGAAAAACTGCCTACAGACCCACTGAATGTGGCTCCGCCCCAAGTACATTCACACAGAGGGGCTTTTAGAGCAACTCAAGAGCAGTCTGAAGCCGCCTTAGTGAGGGCCGTCTGCTGCACGATGCTTTGGGCATTAATATCACCCAATGGTCAAAAACTATGTATGACCGAAGAAAGTATTTTGGAAAACTAAATGGGTAGCTCTTTAAATTCTCCCTCCGCCACCAAAAAAAAAATGTCCTAATGGCCAATGCTAGTCCAAAGCACAGATCTAGGCCACTCCTTTGTTTAAAAATCCTCAAATGTTCCCCACTGATCAGAAAGAAAAATCCAAACACTTCACCTTGGACCTCAATGCACTCTAGAATATGCCTGAAGTATGTTCTCTCAACAATGGTTAGTTCCATCATTTATGCATGGAACACACCCATCTACCACATTCTTTTTTTTTTCTTAATTTTATTTTAAAGATGGGGGTACAATTCAGGATTAGGTACATAAGTGGCCATTGTACAGGTAAAGTTTGGGCCTACCTTTGGTCTTCACTTTGCCTTTGCCTGCTTTGGGATCAGGTACCCTAACTGATGTTTTATGCCCCACCCCTCCCCTGGCAGTATTATGCCCGTGGTGGGGAGGGCGCACAAAACATCAATTCTCTTTCTTACAGTATTATGATAAATGTTCAGGGTCCACTTATGAGTGAAAAACATGTAGTATTCAGTTCTTTGTTCCTGTGACAGATCACTGAGTTTGACAGACTCTAAATCCATCCAAGTTGCACCTATCACATTCTTAACCCTCAAACTAAAATACTCCCCACCACTCTTCAAGGTACCCACTTTGCATCCTTTCCCCAAATCTTTTTTTTTTTTTTTTTTGAGTTGGAGTCTTACTCTGTTGCCCAGACTTGAGTAGAGTGGCATGCTCATGGCCACTGCAGCCTTGACTTGCTGGACTCAGGCGATCCTTCAACCTCAGCCTTCCAAGTAGCTGGAACTACAGGCATGTACCACCACACTGGGCTAATTTTTTGATTTATTGTAGAGATGAGGTCTCGCCAAGTTGCCCAAATTGGTCTCGAACCTGTGGGCTCAGGCAATCCTCTCACCTTGCCCTCCCAAAGTGCTGGGATTTTAGGCATGAGCCACCGTGCCTGGCCTTCCCCAAATCTTCTATAAGAAACTTATGATATTCTTCAAGGCCAGAAGAAAGCTTTCCCATGTATTCCAAAAGAATTTCTCTTAGGCTACTTTTTATTGTTTTAATTGGAGTGTCTATCTCCATCAATTAATAATCAGCATTAGAGATAATTATTCATTTTTTCATCTGTCAAGATGTCAAAGTCCCTGACATAGCCAGAACACAATAAATACTGGCTGAATTTAAAGTGTTACGGGTATGAATTTAAAAAGACACCACATGAGACACATGAATTCCTGTCCTTTTATTTAGCCCTGACCAGATCACTAAATAAGGTATGATCTTTGGGCATATCTCCCACAGAACCCATAAAGTTCAAGGTAAAATGAGAGTAATCAGGCATATCATTCCTAAGTCTCAGCAGAAGATGAAAAGAAAAAACTGATACTCATGAAGAATAATGGTTTGGAGTTTAAAAGACTGAAACTTGGCCGAACTCAGTGGCTCAGCCTATAATCCCAGCACTTTGGAAGGGCAGGGTGAGAGAATTGCCTGAGCCCACAGGTTCGAGACCAGCCTGGGAAACTTGACGAGACCCTGTCTCTACAATAAATTAAAAAAAAAAAACCTGGAACTTGTGCAGGGAAACCCTTGGAGGACTTAAGGGAGCAGAAACCTCTGGCATCCTGTCCATGAATAACATTCCCACACTCAGGAGCTACTGGTGGGCAACACCTCGTATTCGTGTCTTCCTGTGGCATATTGTATTTGAGGACGGAGATGGGAGCAGCAGAGAGCACATGTCACAAGGAGCCCGTGCCCTGGGAGCCCAATATTTTCCCTCATTGCTACCCCCTTCCCCAAAGCTATAAGAATGAACCCCAAAGACTTTCTTTCCCCTAATTTTCTCCCTGGAAGACCACTTCAGTGAAGTGTATACCTATGTTTTCACACATAAACGAGAACTCCTTCTTCACCCTCCATCAGTCTATGCTCACCTTCTCCCTCAAACATTTTAGTCACATCCTCCCACAGAGACGCCTCCTCCTTGGCCTTCTTTGGATGGTGCAACTTCACCCAGGTGCTGGCCTCGGTGGGCAGGGTGATCAGGAGCTGCTGTGGCATAATGATGCCCGCCTGACTGGGCTTATCCACTTCCAGTGAAACTGCCAGAACCTCTGATGAGAGGCTTCACAGTTGTGTGGTCCTCCTCTGATCACAATTACCTGCCCTCAAGACTTGGGCATGTCCCTGCAGCACCAGGACCTGGGGGCTCCTAGAGGCTGGTGTGACTCTAACAACTCTGAAAAACAGAGTTAAACATTTTCTTTGGGAGGCAGTCAGGTATGTTTGAGTTCACGTCACTATACTCTTCTAGAGGAGCAACAGGGTAGAGAAGACAGATCCAGAAGCTCTTGTCATATACCAGAACTCCATTACCTGCAAAAATATGTTTAAAACTGCAAAAGATTCAAGACAAAGATACAATATCAATGCAGGAATAAGTACAGTCAATGTTCTTGGATGTGGCTCTATCTCCCACTTTCACACATGTACATAAACACTCAAAGATACACAAATACCCAAAGATGTACAAACATGCATGGACCCTGGCTTGACTTCCCACTTTGTAAGCTGCGTGCATCTTCGGCTTGGCTACAGACTTGGGGGTTAAGAGGACAGGCTTTGAAATCAGACAGCCTGGGTAAGAACCCTGACACTTGTACTTAACTCCAAGACACTTCAACTCTCTGAGCTTCAGTTTCTTCATCTACAAAATGGGGATAATAATTGTACTCCATAGAGTTGTAATGTTGATTGAGATAATGCTAGGCACATAGCAAACTTTTTTTTTTCCTCTGAGTTGAGGTCTCATTCTCCAGAGTAAGACCAAGTTGCCCAGGTGGGAGTGCATATGGCATGAACACGGCTCACCGCAGCTGGATCTTCTGGGCTCAGGTGATCCTTCCACCTCAGCATCCCAAGTAGCTAGGACCATAGGCACCCACCACCACGGCTGGCTAATTTTTTATTGATTTTTTGTAGAGACAAGGTTTCACTATGTCATCTAGGCTGGTCTCAAACTCCTGAGCTCTAGCAATCCAGGCATGAGCCACCGTATCTGACCAAACAGCAAACTCTTAATAAGAATTGTTATAAGCCCTTTATCAATTGCTGACTCATAGCATTATCTTTTAAAGTCATGTTTAGAAACAATTAGAGAGGTTTCAAAAATGTTAAAATTGAGGGAGAGGGTATGTCTTCAAATGGAGTAAATACAGTACTTCAAGTATAATGAGGATCATTGCAAAATTGTAACAGGTAAATGTGGAAACAACTCAGATCCATCATCTCAACTAGCCCATGGCATTTGAGCAGGTGCCTCCTCCGTGGTCGCAGCAGTGTATATGGTACCCCTACAACAGTCCTATCTTGAAAAGGCAGCCCGTCTAACTATTTGAAGTTTGTGAGGAAGGAATGAGTGTGTGACTTATCAACTTTGTGTGTGTGTGTGTGTGTGTGTGTGTGTGTGTGTGATTGATGCAAAGAGGGGCTTCCTGTGTCCTAGAGACCGAAGCTTGTGGAAAATATTCTACCCCTCTTTAAGACCAGCCTGGGCAATTTGGTGAGACCTCATATCTACAATAAATCAAGAAAAATTAGCCGGGCGTGGTGGCTTATATCTGTAGCTTCAGCTACTTGGAAGGCTGAGGCAGAAGGATCGCCTGAGCCCAGCAGGTTGTGAATGCAGCAGCCGTAAGCACGCCACTGCACCCCAGCCTGGGCAACAGAGTGAGACTCCTACTCAGAAAAAAAAAAAAGGAGAAAAGTAATCTACTTCTGAAAATATAAAACGTCGTGTTACCAAAGTGCAGGAATGTTTGAATCTTACTTATGAAACAATTAATGTCTAAGAAGCGTCATTTCGAAGAGGCCCCTTCCTCACAGTGCTCCCAGACAAGCCACCCAGACTCTCACAAGCCACCAAGACTGCACACACCGGCGGAGAAGCCGCCTCTCACCGCACAGACCTTGGACGCAGGTAGGACCGGCGATGCGAGCGCTTGCTCTCGAGGTGTTCAGCTGCCGAGTGTCCCTCTGGAGATGGATGCGGGGTAACAGATTTTCTTTCCCAGCCTTTCGCGGACAGGTCACACCTCCACTCCACGCAGTCATTCCCCAAAGAGCGCTTCTTCCTAGGGAAGCCCAGAGCACCCTCGGCCTCCCGACCGGACGAGGGTCTCTTTCCAAATTCCCATCAAGGGCCCGCCGGGGGCGGGTGGGCTTTCCCAGCCGCACCCCCTGGGGCGGAGCCTCGGGGCTGGAACGGG
>NW_007252675.1:671355-681603 GCF_000164805.1 Carlito syrichta
TCCGGGAGGGAGCGCGCGCCCGGGAACATGGAAGCCGGGCGCCGCCGGAGCACGCCCCGGACACGCGCGCCCCCGAGCTCGGAGAGCGGTGGGCGGCGGCCACCCAGCTGGGCCCCCACGTTTCCTGACGCGGCCCCTGTGAGACCTCGGCCAGCCTTTCCGGTTGGGAAGTGCTTCGCTGTCATTCGTTCATTCATTCAACAGTTGTCTCTCTTCTGAGGATCTGAGATCTGCCCTCCATTCTTAAAGGCTCGAAGGATACAGCAGTCAGCGAAAAGCAGTTCCTGCTCTCTTGGAACTTAATTGGGGTGAAATCAATTGATAATAATAAATAGAAAAATAAATAGATAATACCCCAGGCGATGGTAAAGGACTATGAAGAAAAGGGAAGCAGGGTAGGGAGACGGTGGGCTAGCATATATGTATCAACCCACCTCAAAAAGCAACAATGAAATTAAAAAAATAAAAGACTAGAAAAAAATATATATATATATATAATTATTATTTTAAAGATGTGAAGTACAATTCAGGATTAGATATGCAAGTGGTCATCGTACAGGTAAAGTTTGGGCCTACCTTTGGTCCCCACTTTGCCTGGTCTGAGATCAGGTGCCCTTATTAATGTTATGTGCCCCTGACCCCCCCCTCCCGGCAGTTTCTGGCTACTGCCAATCCCTTTCTTATGGCATTATAGTACATGTTCGGGGTCTACTTATGAGTGAGAATATATGTTACTCAGTTCTTTGTTTCTGTAACACATCACTAAGTATTATAGACTCTAAATCCATCCAAGTTGCTGCGAAGTTCATAATTTTGTTCTTTATGACCGCGTAATATTCCGTCTTGTGTGAATCTTGTATATGTACCACATTTTTTTTTTATCCATTCCAGTTTCAATGGGGAGCACAGTTGGTTCCATGTTTTTGCTATTGTGAATAGTGCTGCAATAAACATGCGTGTGCTGGTATCTTTTTTGTAGAGTGACTTAAGTCCCTCTGGGTATATTCCCAGAAGGGGAATTGCTGAATCGTGTGGAAGGTCAATTTCTAGTTCTTTTAGGAATCACCACACTTTCCCATAGAGGTTGAACTAGTTTGCATTCCCACCAACAGTGTAGAAGCATTCCCTTTTCTCTGCATCCTCACCAGCATCTGTTGTTTTTTGTTCTATTAATGATGGCCAGCTGGGTGCCATCATTAATAGCTGGGTGCAGTGGCTCACGCCTATAATCCCTAGCACTTTGGGAGGTCAAGATGAGAGAATTGCCTGAGCTCATGGGTTCGATACCATCCTGGGCAACTTGGCGAGGCCTTATCTCTACAATAAATCAAAAACTTAGCCGGGCATGATGGCGCACGCCTGTAGTTCCAGCTACTTGAAGACTAAGGTGGAAGGATCACCTGACCCCAGTAGGTCAAGGCTGTGATAGCCGTGATCATGCCACTGCACTCCAGCCTGGGTGACAAAGTGAGACTCTAACTCAAAAAAATAAAAATAAAAATATGGTGGCCATGGAATATATATGTTTAATGTTCTTAAAAGCATGTCTTAGTTTGCTGGGGCTGCCATAAAAAATATCACAGACTTGCTTAAACAACATAAATTCTCAGTTCCGGAAGTCCAAGATGAAGCGTGGGCAGGTTGGGTCTATCTCAAGACCTTTCTTCTTAACTTGCAGATGTTTTCTTTCTGTGTCCACACATGGTTCCTCTTCTGTGTGTGTGCTCCTTCTTATAAGGACAAATTTCCTCCTCTTATAAGGACACTAGACAGATTGCATTAATGCCTCATTTTAACATAATTATCTCTATCTCTGAATACAGTCATATTGATTAGGGTTTCAACATTTAATTTGGGGGAGGGGGCCACAACTGAACCCATAACAGGACATTTAAGAGACGGCAAAATAGTAAGAGACCAGGTGCAGTGGCTCATGCCTGTAGTCCCTTGAGCCCAGGAGTTAAGGTTATAGTGAGCTGGTTGCACCATTGTACTCCAGCCTGGGCGACAGAAGGAGACCCTGTCACAGGAAAAAAAATAAAAGCCGGTATCCAAGGAGGCAATCTAATCTGGAAGATGATTTTGCCCTGAAGGCATTTACCTGTAAAATGATGATCTTCCTTTTGAACTAAATAAAACAATGAGTGGAAGGTGAAATAGAAGACCATCCGTACAATAACAGAAGCTCCAAAGGGCTACAATCTTAGGGTGAGAATGAATTGGAAACGGAACAGCTGTAGAAGAATTTGTAGACTGGAATCAAATTGCCTGTCTCAAGACATGATCTTGGTCTGAGGTAGTCTGACTGTGGTGCCACCAGATACCTGGCAAAAGCAAATACAAATCCTCTTTGGAAGAAAGCATTATAATTGTAGGGCCCAAATTATTCCTTCTCATAAGATTTCACAGACAGTGTCAAATATAGAATTAAAGATAACCAGGCACATGAAGAAACTAGGCTCCTTTAGTGAGAACCAGTAGAAACACCAACACCAGAAACAGTCTGCAGAGATAACTGCTTTTGGAATTATCCGAAGCAAACCATAAAATAATATTTTCTTTGCTCAGAGAAATGAAAGATAATTTGGACAATTGAAAGAGTAAACTGAGACAAGGTGGGCTGGTGCCACGGGAATAATACAAGACTGCAACAGAGAAAGAAGTAAAGTTTATTAGCCACTTTCCACAGACAGAGACCGGCACTCGATAGGCAAGTGTGGCCCCAAAGGGGTGAGAACTAGATATATTTAAGGCCCCTTGGGACAAGGGAGGGGTTTGAACTTGGAGGGATCTGGGCCAAAATGAAATGTCCAGGGCTGCCTTCTTTGATGTTGATAGCAGCCACATAAGTCTTGACTCTTGACATCACCAGGCACCAGCACCTCATGACCTCAGGTAGTGGACTGGAGGTCATCATGGACGGCTGATAACAATGTATCAATACGAATACCTGGAAGAAAGATTGTTAGGAGGACTGGACGTGCTTAAGGGGGTTTGAATAATCACTGAGCCCTGGCTGGGCATGATGGCTCAACCTTTAATCCCTGTACTTCAGAAGGCCAAGGCAAAAGGATTGCCTGAGCCCAGGGGTTTGAGACCAGCCTGGGCAACTTGGTGAGACCTTGTCTCTACAATAAATCACAAAAAATACTAGCCGAGCGTGGTGGCATGCGTCTGTAGATCCAGCTACTTGGAAGGCTGAGGCAGAAGGATGGCCTGAGCCTAGCAGGTCAAGGCTGCAGTGGCTGCGAGTGTGCCTGCACTCCAACCTGGGTGCCAAAGAGCGAGAATCCAACTCAAAAAAAAAAAAAAAAATCTAGTTTTGAGTTTTGAGTTCTAAAGGGAAGACTGGTTCAGGGAAAGACAATTTTTTACTTCCTGCTAATGATTACAGGGTAATAAGAATGTGGCTGGGCTCGGTGGCTCAGCCTGTAATCCCAGCACTTTGGGAGGCTGAGGCAAGTGGATTGCCTGAACCCATGGGTTTGAGACCCACCTGGGCAACTTGGTGAAACCTAGTCTCTACAATAAGTCAAAATTAGCCGGGCGTGGTAGCACGCGCCTGTAGTTCCAGCTACTTGGAAGGCTGAGGTGGAAGGATCACTGGAACCCAGCAGGTAGAGGCTGCAGTGGCCAGGAGTGTGCCACTGCACACCAGTCTGGGCAACAGAGTGAGACTCAACTCAAAAAAAAAAAAGAATGTGCAGCCTGCTCAGTAAAGCATGTCAGAGGTAAAGCTAAGTAAAATGGCTGCCCTAAAACTAAGTTTACTCTGAGTCTTTGGGGTTCTTTCCATTCAACAATTTTGGCAAGTACCTAAAAACTATAAAAAGTGATAGAACAGACATAAAAAAAGAAGTAAATTTCTATCTATGACTTCTAATAACAAAATTAAGAACTCAGTGGATGGGTATAACGAAAGATTAGATATTGCTGAATGGAGAATAAGTAAAAAGGAAGGTGAATCAGAAGAAATTATCTAGCATTACACATTCAGAAACTAAAAGAGGGACTATACAGAAGGCAGGGTGAGAAATATATAGAACACAGTGAGAAGATCTAACAAATTCAACAGGAGAAAGGCTAGGGTAGAAACAGCATTTGAAGAGATAATGGCTGAATATTTTTAGTACCAATGAAAATAACCAGATCATGGAAAAGAGAAACCAAATAACTCTCTAGCAGAATAAATAAAATAAATCCAGGCCTATAATCCCAGTATTCCAGGCTGAAATGAGGCCATTTTGGTTATATTAGAACAGTCATTTAGGAAAGTCTTAAAAATGCATATTCTTTTGTAGCTGAGTAGGGCCAAACATAAAAGCTGTTTGAATTTAAAACTGCACATTCTTCTCCCTCTCCTCCACTGTCCTCAACCCCCCTTCTCCTCTCCTAGCACAGCCCCACCTGACTGGGATGGAAGGCCGATCTCATCTAGTAAGCCACTGCTGATGCTGAAGAAGGAATAGCCAGGCAAGTCAGACCACCTGATGATGAGGAGAGTGGTCCAAGGCCAACAGGAGTGTGTCTGAAAGCTTGGAGTGGGCATTGCTCACCTCCCCTTCATCTGTGAATACAAGGACATCAGACTGCTACGGGTCAAGGCTCTGGAAATAAAAGTTTGTTACAATTATGTTTTAAAAATTTTAAAGTTATCATCTTAAGGCCAGGTGCTGTGGCTCAGGCCTGTAATCCCAGCACTTTGGGAGGCCAAGCCAAGTGGATTGCCTGAGCCCGTGGGTTCAAGACCAGTCCTGGCAACTTGGCAAGACCTTGTCTCTACAATAAATAAAAAAATTAGCTGGGCATGTTGGCATGCGCCTGTAGTTCCAATTACTTGATAGGCTGAGGCGGAAGGATCACCTGGGCCCAGCAGGTCGAGGCTGTGTTGGCTGTGAGTTTGCCACTGTATTCCAGGCTGGGTGACAGAGTGAGACTCTGACTAGAAATAACTAAATAAATAAATAAAGGCATCATCTTAAATGTTATGACTTCCCCTTCTTTCCAAATGTTGCAATTGTCTGCCCCTTCCTTTAAGAAAACTGTGAAAGAACATACTGTAAATTTCAAAATGTTATCTAAAATGTCAGCATGACCAGTGTCATGTCAATGGTCACATATAAAAAATTGTTAAAATAAATCTTGTGTGATGTTAAAACTGCACATAGGCTTCAAACTCAGGGTGGGTGAAGGGCTATGAATTTTGGGGATAAGTACTGGAATGACTTTGTGTTACTTTGAGCAGGTTTTTGGTAATGATGCCAGCCTGTATCCCTATAACCTGGCTATAGAAATTAAACACTCCCTTTTCTCCCAGTTTTTGCCTCTCCTATTTTAATTGGCCACGAGGGATAGCAGCCAATCTATTGGATCAGACCATAACACTACACTTTGAGAGACCAAGGCAGGAGAATTGCTTGAGCCCAGGAGTTTGAGACCAGACTGGGCAACATAGTGAGACCTCATGTCTCAAAAAAAAAAAATCAAATTAGCTGGGTGTGGTGGCACACGCCTGTAGTCCTGGTTATGAGGATCATTTGAGCCCAGGAACTCAAGGCTGTGGTCAGCCATGATCATGCCACTGCACTCCAGCCTGGAAGCCAGAATGAGACCCCAACTCAAAATAAATAAATAAAAAGAAATCCACAATAGACACATCATAGTAAAACTGCAAAACACTAGAGACAAAGAGAAAGTGGTAAACCTGGCTATGGCAGGTTTATAAATATACCCATTCTTCCTTTCAATAGGTGGAGACTCCTTTTGAATGTGAGACAGATTTGCTTCTAAAGAATAGAATGTGGTGGAGGTAATGGTGTATGATTTCCAAAGTTAATTCATGAAAGACATTGCCACTTATGCCCTGCATACTCTTTGACTGCTTGTTCTGGAGAAAGTCAGCTGGATAACCAGCATTAGCTTGCCAGCCATGTGAGTGTGCCATCTTGGAAGCATATCCTATAGCATCATGCAAACATTTAGATTATTTCAACTTCAGCCAACATCTTGACTGCAACCCATCATGACTACAACCTGAACCCAGGACCCCCCTCCAAGAAAAACACGGAATTATGTTTTGGAGGGCGAGTTCGCTAGGTAAGTGTTCTAGGAACCCATCGGCATCAGTATACCAGTGAACATTGTTCTGAGAATCTATGTTTAGCTTCAGTGAAATTTTTTTGGAGATTCTTTCAACATATTTGCCTATTTCATGATGGGTGATTTACAATCACGCCTGCCCACACCGCACTGAGTGTTCAGCAGTTTTTGACCCCAAACAGCATGACCTCCATTCCCCACCCTCCCTATTAACCCAACCTCTCCTCAAACGACTTTTTTCTGTTTCCCCAGGTGAAAAAAGTCCTCAAAAGGAAATATGTTGCCGATATGGAAGAGGTGAAACAAAAAATGGCAGAAGCACTAAAAGGCATAAACATTGATGAGTCCAAAAACTGTTTTTGAGCAGTGGAAAAAGCGTCTCGATAGGTGTATTGCATTAAACATAGAGTACTTTGAAGGTGACTGAAGTTTAAACATGGAAGAATAAAGGCCCAGTGCCATGGTTCACGCCTGTAATTGCAGCACTTTAGGAGGCCAAGGTGGGAGAATTGCTTGAGCCCAGGAGTTCAAGACCAATCTAGGCAACATAGAAAGACCTTATCTCTATAAAAAAAAATCAGAAAAACAAGTCAGGCATAGTGGTGCACCTGTAGTCCCAACTACTCAGGAGGCTGAGGAAAAAGGATTGCCTGAACCCTTTTTCAGGTTGAGGCTGCAGTGAGCTGATATGCCACTTCAACTGTCCTGGGTAACAGAGTGAAACCTTGGCTCCAAAAAAATAAAAATTAAAAAAACGCACAATTTTTATAAATAAATTAGCTTTTTGGCCCCCTCTTATAAGTAGCCTCTGAAATTTTGATCCATGAAAACGTTGAGATTAAAAATGATTGTTTTGGCCGGTCTTGGTGGCTCAAGCCTATAATCCCAACACTTTGGGAGGCCAAGGCAAGTGGATTGCCTGAGCCCGTGGGTTTGAAACCAGCCCAGACAACTTGGTGAGACCTCATCTCTACAAAAAATTAAAAAATTAGCCAGGTGTGGTAGCACACGCCTGTAGTTCTGGCTACTTGGAAGGCTGAGGCGGAAGGATCACCAGAGCCCAGTGGGTTGACGCTGGGGTGGCAGTGAGTGTGCCACTGCACTCTAGCCTGGGTGACAGAGTGAGACTCCAACTCAAAAAAAAAAAAAATACAGTGGCAACATAAATTATAACTAACACAGGTGACATTGTGACAGCTAACATCATTAGTCGTAATGGAATCCAGAAACAGTGAGATGAAATCTTCTAAATGTTGTGAGGAAATACCCAATAACCCAAAATTCAATGCACAGTAAAAAAAAAAAAAGAAAATCTCAAGAATAAAGGTGAAATAAAGATATTTTCAGACAAATAAAAACTGAGTTTACCACGAGCAGACAACATTAAAGGAAATTCTCAGAGTTGTACGTTAGACAGAAGCAAAATTATTCCAGATGAAAGGATAAAGAGGCAGAGGAAGAAGAACAGTGAAACCAGAAAACATATGACTAAATTCAAATCAGCATTAGTGACATAGACTTAAAATCCTAACAGTTTGTGAGATTACAAAAATAAAAATAACACATTGAATATATGTAAACAAAAAAGATAGGATTAAAATACCCAAGAACAATAGCATCTAAGGACTATCTTGAATGGGGGTAGAGGTATTTATTAACATTACATTTTGATAAGTAAAAAATGTATGGTTTTATCTGTAAAACTTATTACTGAGTATGAAGCTCTTTTATAAAGTTACAGTGACTAAGACGAGAGGTAAGTATTGGTGTGATAATAGATAAAGTGACCAATGAAAGGGATTAGAGTCCTGATGCAGACACATACATAAACCGCTACCTTACTTATAACAAGGGTGGGAAAAGAGATCTTTTTATTTTATTTATTTTATTTTTTTGAGTTGGAGTCTCACTGTGTCACCCCAGACTGGAGTACAGTGGCCACTTCCGGCCACTACAGCCTCGGCTTGCTGGGCTCCAGTGATCCTTCTGCCTCAGTCTTCCAAGTAGCCAGAACTACAGGCATGCGCTACCACGCCAGGCTAATTTTTTTGATTTATTGTAGAGATGAGGTCTCGCCAAGTTGCCCAGGCGAGTCTTGAATCCGCGGGCTCAGGCAATTCACTCACCTCGGCCTCCCAAAGTGCAGGATTACAGGCTGAACCACCGAGCCCACCGAGAGATCTTTTTAATAAATGGCATTGAGTCAATTGGATATTCATATTGACTCCTGCTTACAACATATAAAAAAATAAATCCAGACGAACTGCAGGTCTAAACATAAAGCAATAAAACCTTTTGAAGAAAAGAGGATAATGTTTTGTTTTGTGTTTTTTTTTTTTGAGTTGGACCGAGTCTCACTCAGTCGCCCAGACTGGAGTGCAGTGGCCGCTCCTGGCCACCGCAGCCTCGCCTGCTGGGCTCCGGCGATCCTTCCGCCTCCGCCTTCCAAGTAGCCGGAATTACAGGCGCGTGCTACCACGCCCGGCTGATTTTTTGATTTATTGTAGAGATGAGGTCTCGCTGCCCAGGCGGGTCTCGAACCCGCGGGCTCAGGCAATCCACTCACCTCAGCCTCCCAAAGGCGCGGGATTACAGGCTGAGCCACCGAGCCCAGCAAGGATAATGTTTTTACAGCCTTGAAGGAAGTAGAGATTTATTACGGGGAATAAAAAGTGTTAAACATAAAGAATAAAAGATAAATTAACCCAGTTCAAAATTAAGGACCAGATTTTTTCAGACACTGCTGGTGAGAGTATGAATTAGTACAACTATTTTGGAAAACTATTTGGCAGTATCTACGTAAACTGCATGCTATGACCCAGCAATCTCACCCTTAGGTGTACGCTAAAAAATGCATACACATGTTCCCCAAAAGACATATACTAGAATGTTCATAGCAGTCCATCAACAGTAGAATGAGTAAATAAATACTGGTATAGTCACACAGTGGTGTACACACAGCAATGAAAATAAACAGACTACAAACATACACAACAATATTGATGAATCTCAAAAACATAGTGTTGAGCAAAAGAAGATAGGCACAAAAGAGCACAATGCGATTTCATTTACATAAAAGTGCAAAAACAGGTGAAATTAATCTGTGGTGTTAAAATTTACCCATTGGAGGGTAGTAACTGGAAAGGAGCTCGGGGGCTATAATCTCTGTTCTTAATACATGAGCTGGTTACACGGATATATTTAATTTTGAAGATTCATCAAGACATTGATCTCTATATATGCACTTTTATATGTGAATGTTTTAATATTTTTTTAAAATGCATATTGTGACCGGGCATGGTGGCTCAGCCTGTAATTCCAACACTTTGGGAGGCTAAGGCGGGTGGATTGCCTGTACTTGCTGGTTTGGGACCAGCCCGGGCAACTTGGCGAAACCTCATCTCCACAATAAATCAAAAAAATTAGCTGGGTAATGATAGAGTACTCCTGTAGTTCTGGCTACTTGGAAGGCAGAGGCGGAAGGATTGTTGGAACCCAGCAGGTTGACACTGGAGTGGCCGTGAGTGTGCCACTGCAGTCCAGCCTGGGCGACAGAGATTCAACTCATAAATAAATAAATAAATATGCGTATTGTATCTTTCAGAGTAACCACTAAGAGAACAGAAGCAGAGCATGCAACTTCAGACTAGTAAAGAGGAGAAAGGAATGATAAAATGCAATTAATCCAAAAGAGAATATTTACAAGTGGGGAGCTGTTTTACAGAGCGTAATCAAGGAAACTCCCTCTTAATAAGATGCAATTTGAACAAAGGTCTGAGAGAAGTCAGGAAGTGGACTCCGTTGATATTTGGAGAAAGCATCTCGATAGAAGGAAAAGGCCCTGAGGTGAAGGTATGTGTGGGCATATGCATTTTTTTTTTAATTGTAGAGATGAGTTCTCAGCAAGTTGCCCAGGCGGGTCTCGAAACCCTGGGGCTTATGCAGTCCTCTCGCCTCAGCCTCTCAAAGTGCTGGAATTACAGATGTGAGCCACTGTGCTTGCCCCTCCCCCTGTATTGTAATCATCTTTAAGTGTAGAGTTCAGTAGTGTTAAGCATCTTCACAATGTTGTGAAATAAATCTCAAGAAGTTCATCTTGCCGGGCTCGGTGGCTCAGTCTGTAATCCCGCGCCTTGGGAGGCTGAGGTG
>NW_007252675.1:681623-682439 GCF_000164805.1 Carlito syrichta
CTCATCTCTACAATAAATCAAAAAAAATTAGCCAGGCGTGGTAGCGTGTGCCTGTAGTTCCGGCTACTTGGAAGACTGAGGCAGAAGGATCGCTGGAGCCCAGCAGTTCGAGGCTGCGGTGGCAGGAGCGGCCACTGCACTCCAGTCTGGGCGACAAAGTGAGACTCCAACTCAAAACAAACAAAACAAAACAAAACAAAACAAACCATGTTTCACTGGAGAATGTAAAGAAATAGACAGCTGTCACACACAGCCCAGTCTCCCACCTCACTAGCCTAGTACCTGAGACCACTCAACTCAACTGCTTAGTTGTGCAACCTTGGGCATAAGTTATCCTCTCAGATCTTCAGTATTTTCATTTACAAAATGGGGTGAAATAATTGTACCCATCTCATAGGGACGGTGTCGTTCTAAATAAGGTTATGTATTTAGCTGTATAAAGAGTGTGCTTGGCTTATACAATCAGTTAAGAAGGGATGACATAAAATGAGGGGCATTTGGATAACTGACTACAAATTTGGAAAGCAGAAATGTTTACACCTTCAATTGCACTAGATGTAAAAAACATAAACTCAAAATATAGAAAATAACCTTGTCAGTTATGACAACACTCACAAAAATAAATTCTATATGAACTGATGAGTTAAAATTTAAAATGTAGCCGGGCTCGGTGGCTCAGCCTGTAATCCCGCACCTTGGGAGACTGAGGTGAGTGGATTGCCTGAGCCCGCAGGTTTAAGACCCGCCTGGGCAACTTGGTGAGACCTCATCTCTACATAAATAAAAAATCAGCCGGGCGTGTAGTGCACGCCTGTA
>NW_007252675.1:682459-689346 GCF_000164805.1 Carlito syrichta
AGCAGGTCAAGGCTGCGGTGGCCGGGAGTGGCCACTGCACTCCAGTCTGGGCGATGGAGTGAGACTCCAACTCAAAAAAAAAAAAAAATTTTTAATGTAAAGATGGACTGTCACACACACACAAATGGAAGAAAGTTAAGATGCATATTTATCTGAGGAAAAATTTTCTATATAAATCTCAGACACTAGGTATTAATATCTCATTTTATGAATATAGAAACTGAATCTCTTTTTTGCCTTCCTGGTTGGAGGCACCTGTTCTCCAGATCCTTTGACACCTTTTCTTGTTTACTCCCTCGTTTTGATGGAGCACATCCTCCTGCAACTTCCTAATAAAGGGTGCAGAGAAGGTTAATTTTGACTGCTGGTATATCTTTAAAAAAAAGTCTTTATTTTGCCCTCACACTTGATTGGTTGACTGGGCATAGAACTGTAGGCTTAAAGTAATTTTTCTCAAAATGTTGATGACATAGCTTGATTATTGCTGCCAGCAACATAAAGCTTTTATGCTTCCTATATAGTGAATCTTGCTTTAGAAACCTTAATGATATTTTCTTTGCTCTGTAGATTTAATACTTCATAATGATGTTCCTTGATGTGGGTTCTTTTTGGAAGCAGATTGCCTGGATTCAAATCCCATTTACTTTACCAGGGTGTCCTTACTTGTTCAACTGCTGAATGTCTCTATTTCCTCATCTATAAAATGGGAATATTGTAGTATCCACATCAGATTGTTTTAAGAATTAAATGTGGGCCAGGCTCGGTGGCTCAGCCTGTAATACCAGCACTTTAGGAGGCTGAGGTGAGTGGATTGCCTGAGCCTGCAGGTTCGAGACCAGCCCGGGAAATTTGGCAAGATCACATGTCTACAATAAATCAAAAATTAGCTGGGCACGGTAGCATGCACCTGTAGTTCTGGCTACTTGGAAGCCTGAGGTGGAAGGATCACCGGAGCCCAGCAGGTCGACACTGGGGTGGCTGTGAGTGTGCTACTGCACTCCAGCCTGGGTGACAGAGTGAGACTCCAACTAAAAGAAAAAAGAATTAAATGAGTTAACATGTCACACATGACATAAATATTAATGTCTTTCAATTCTGAAAAATTGTCTTGTGTGTATGTATGTATTTCCTACCATTAATTTTCTCTTCTCTTTATGGAGCTTGGGTGTTTTGGCTATTGACCTTGATTTTTCACTGAGGTATCCACAAATGTCAGTACCTTTTTACAGTCATCCAGTTTCTCCAGAGGATTCCTCCAATCCCCTGCTGGGTTGAGTGGGAGATGGTTAAAGGGGTGAAAGCCTGGCTTTCACTAAGAAAGGAGACTGAGGGCCCCACAATTCAATGTACAGACACACGTGCCCTCATTTCAGCCCTATCTCTTATCCCTAATCTCTACTGTCTGGTATCCCAGATTCCAGAGCAACTCTGGTCCTTCTCTAGAGAATAAACCTCAAGTCTTCTTTGGTTTGAGGAAAGGGCAATGTGATTAAGAAAGGCATGATGGAGGAATGTGAGCATAGCAGCTGACTGTATGGGGTAGGTGAGGGGACCTAGGGATTGAACTACGGAATGGCAACAAATCCCCATTTTGAACCTCTTGTATTCTATGATGCCCAATGTCTCAAGGCCTCTAAGCCTTCAGCTCCTTTGGCAAGTATACTTTTCTGTAGGTTCTGCTAAGCCAGTCACCACTCTTCTGTTTTCTCACTACCAAAAACTTGTTGACATCTCGTCTGCTGCTGTATTCTCCCCCATTGTCTTTTATACACCCTATTTTGTTTATACAGTCAGGTTCACAAAACAAAGAAACACATGCATCTCTTCAATCAGCTATATTTAAATGCATCTTTAACAATCTAAAAATACCTTTCTATCTTGAAGTATGTCAGTTATGATTCTCAGTTTTTAGAGGTCTATAAATATTGGTCCACTTGCAAAGGAAACAAACAAAAAAGTAAGATTTCCTCACTTATAAAATTTAGGTATGAAAGTATAGGAATTGTGTTTCTTTCTTGTCATTGTGGATACATAGTTCAAATTAGTTAAAATCAATTCAACAAACATTTAGTGCCTACTGTGTGCCAGTCACTGTTCTAGGCACTTGTGATACATTAGTGAAAAAAACAAAGACCCCTGCCCTCATGAAACTGACATTATAGTGGAAGGAAGCAATAGTAAACAATACGCAAAATAAAAATGTAAAGTACCTAGGGTGTTAGAAGGCGATATGTGATATGAAAAAATAAAAGTAGAGCAAGTGAAGAGGGGTTGGGAATGTTGGACTTGGGTGCTAAAGACAGGCTGCAGTATTTTTTTTTTTTTTTTGAGGAGTCTCACTCTGTGGCCCATGCTGGAGTGCAGTTGCATGTTCACAGTCACCACAACCTTAGCCTCCTGGGCTCAAGTCATTCTTCTGCCTCAGCCTTCCAAGTGGCTGAAACCACAAGCGTGCGTTACCATGCCCAGCTAATTTTTTGATTTACTGTAAAGACGAATTCTTGCCAAGTTGACCAGGCTGATCTCAAACCTCTGGACTCAGGCAATCCTCTCACCTCTGCCTCCCAAAGTGCTGGGGTTACAGGCATGAGCCACCGTGCCTGGCTAAGGTGACAGTCTTAAATAGCATGTCAGGAAAGGCTTAAGAAGGCAACATTTGAGCAAAGATGATAAGGTAAGGGTGTAGGATATCTGGAACAGCTAGTGAAAACGCCCAAAGATAGGAACAAGGCTGTAGTTCAGGAGAGGTGTGGGGTGAAGATGCAAATTTGATAGTTTTTAAAAAGAGATGGTATTTTAAGCCACAAGACTATATGAGACCAGAGGCAGGGACTATTTTTAAAAAGTGATAGTCAAGTCTTTCACTGAAATAAGCAATCAGACAAGTCCAAATTCTTGGGAAATCTAAGACCACAGAAACATGGTAGAAAGTGTGTTTCCCACTCTTTTTCTGCCCATCAGTAATACTAGGACTTAAGAATTAGAGGCCAGTTTTTGTTGTTGTTGTTTTAGGTGTTGTTTTTTTAGTAAATGTAGTAATAGAAAAAATTCTGGAGATACTAGTATATAGTCTGGATTTACAACTTTACTTTGAACAGTTCACACTTACAATATTCAGGCAATTGACCTGTTTGTTCTTTCTCCACATAAGACAGTACAAAGTTGAACTTGGCTTACTTTCAATTGTCTGAAAGAATGCAGTGTCTATTTAACTAAGTGTAGTGAAGTACTAGGATTCGGTTCCTCCACTTCCTCTCTCACACTTCCCTGCCTCAGTATGGCTCTTGCAGTCACTTTTCCCTGGGCTTTGGTAGACTATTTGATATGATGTTCTAGGGGCTATTTTAAAGACATTCTGACTTCATAGAAAGCCTGTTATCAAATCTAATACTAATGCTTGGTAAAGGGAGTTAAAAAAAAAAAAAACTAAAATGGTTATACCTATCTTCAAAAGGGCATCATTGGCTATACCTATCTTCAAAAAGGCATCATTGTTTTAAAGAATTATGGTTAACTTTTTTTGTTGTTTTTAGTTGGAATCTCACTGTCGCCCATGCTAGAGTACAACGGTATGCTCATGGCCACCACAGCCTCCACTTACTGGGCTCAGGTGATCATCCTGCCTCAGCCTTCCAAGTAGCCAGAACTACAGGCAAGTGCCACCACGTCTGGCTAATTTTTTGAATTATTGTAGAGACAAGGTCTCACCAAGTTGCCCAGGCTGGTCTCAAATCCCTGAGCTCAGGTAATGCTCTCACTTTGGCCTCCCAAAGTGCTGGGATTACAGGCTCGAACCACTGCACCCAGCCCATAAGATTAACTTTTTAGGTGCAATGGCATTGTGGCTGTTTTAAAAGATTGCTCATCTTTTAGAGATATATCCAAAAATATTAATGAACAAAAAATCCATTATAGATCAAAGTCTGCACAAATGTCTCAAAAATCTCCTAGATTCCAAGACCGTATTAAAAATGTATGTATGTGTGTTTTTTTTAGTTACTCCAACAAAATACTAAAGGAATTGCTAAGGAAATAAGACTTATGGCATATACACAAACATACTAATTCGACATTATATGATAGTCTGTTGCCATTACTAATCATTCTAAGTAATCACAGTATTATATAGAATACTATGGATATATATGGTAGAACTATTGCCCTCAGGCTAAATGTAGCCCAATGCCTATTTTTCTTTGAGTTGGAGTCCCACTCTGTTGCCCAGGCTGGAGTGCAGTGGCACACTCACGGCCACCACAGCCTCAACCTGCTGAGCTTAGGCAATCCTTCCTCCTCAGTCTTCCCAGTAGCTATAACTACAGGCATATGCCACCATGCCTGGCTAGCTTTTTTGTGTGATTTATTGTAGAGACAAGGTCTCACCAAGTTGCCCAGGCTGGTCTCGAACCCCCGGGCTCAGACAATCCTCTTGCCTCGGCCTCCCAAAGTACTGGGATTACAGGCTGAGCTACCACACCCGGCCTAGTGTCTGTTTTTCTAAGTGAAGTTTATTAGAATACTATAATACATGTTCATTTGTGGGTTTTCAACCAGGGAAAATTTTAGCCTCCAGGGAATATGTGGCAATGTCTGGAGGTGTTTTTGGTTGTCACAATTAGGGTGAGGGCTACTGGCATCTAGATAAGGCATGTTATGGGTAGAGGCCAGGGATGCTGCTAAACATCCCACAAGGTACAGGACAGATGCCCATAGCAAAGTATTAGAACAAAATATCAGCACTGCCAAGGTTCAGATGCTCTAGTTTATGTACTAAATGGGTGATTTGTAGTAAAATATGAGTTGAGTAGTTGTGACAGAGACCATTCAGTTCACATCTAACATATTTACAATCTGGCCCTTTACAGAAAGTGTGCCACTTCTTGCAAACTTTATAGGAAACCATAAAATATAAATAAGTATCTTATGTATCGGCTATCTATCAGTTCTAGAAAGCTCTCATCATTTTTTCTAGAAATTACAAGACCTACATTTGTTTATACTTCTAGCCATATAAAAGGCTATAATAAAAAGGTACTATATTTTATTCTGATTCATTGAAGGGATATTTAAAACAGTGATTTTCAGAAGCCGATCCACAGATTACACCTAACATGAAATTCCCACTGGCCCATAGTGAAGTGAGACAAGTAAAGACAAATTTGGAAGATTTTCATAAAGTTGATTTAATTCAATACAAAGGGCTCTTCCTCACAATAATTATAGCCTTCCTATGCTAAAATGCTGTCTTTTCTGAAATGGTGCTAATAGGCCTTTGTTTTTTAACATGACAAAACTAATACTTGGCAACATTGCACCAACTCATTTTAAATGATTGTTTTTTGAAATCTATAAGTCAGGGAGCCACTGATTTAGAGGCTTTTGCTCCAAATAAAGGTTCTTTGATGTTGAGTTTATTTCACATATCATTGTTGAAGTTATTTCTTAAGTGTGTCTTGCAGTGTCTAATAAGTGATGAACTACAGCTGAAGGCTTTTCCACATTCATTACAATCATAAGGTTTTTCTCCAGTATGAATTCTCTGATGTTTAGCAAAGGATGAATCATGCCTAAAGGCTTTCCCACAGTGACTACATTCATAAGGTTTCACGCCAGTATGGACTCTCTGATGGATTGAAAGGTGTATTCTCTGGCTAAAGGCTTTCTCACATTGCTTACATTTATAGGGTCTTTCTCCAGTATGAGTTCTCTGGTGTTGTGTTAGATATGTGCTATGGCTGAAGGTTTTACTGCATACATTACAAATATAGGGTTTCACACCAGTATGAATAATCTCATGCTGCCTAAGGTGTCTAATCTGGAAAAATGCTTTTCCACAGTCTTTGCATGTAAAAGGTTTCTCTCTAACATGAGTTCTCAGATGCTGAATCAGTCCAATGCTCTGGCTGAAGGCTTTCTCACATACTCCACATTCATAGGGCTTCTCCCCTGTATGAATTCTAACATGCTGAGTAAGAGATGAAGGATGTCTGAAGGTTTTCCCACACTCCTTACATTCATAGGGTTTCTCACCAGTATGGATTCTCTGATGCGGAATAAGGGATGAACTTTGGCTAAAGGCTTTTCCACATTCCTTACATCTGAAAGGTTTCTCTCCAGTATGAATTCTCATGTGTTCAGTAAGGTGAATAAGTTGTTTGAAGATTTTTTCACAAATATTACATTCAAAGGTTTTCATTTTTGTATGACTCCTTGAATGATTAATAAAATCTAAATTATATCTGCTTCTCTTTCCAGTTGTGTCATATTTATGGTCTTTCTTTCTTGGGGGACCTACTAGTCCTGGCATAACTTTTGAGTTCACATTAATTCCTTTCTCAAATCTGTTAAATGCTTGGCTTCTCGTCTGAGTGAGCACTTCCTTGCAGAGCAAGGAGATTTGTCCCTGACCCATTCCTTGGTTTTCCTTCTGGCTCCCTATTGCATCAGATTTGGAGACTCTTCCCAAGGTGGAATACAAGGTGCTTCCTCTTGTTGCCTTTTCTGTCATCACGTCACAGGGTAGATTTTCCCATGAAATGTCATTCTTTAAGTTTGACTCTTTGGTTTCTGCTTTACTCTCCAAGTCTGAAATAAAAAAAATTAAAATGACCCATATTCACTGCTCTTAAAAAAAACTGACACTGTGAGAATAGAAAGAAGGAAACAATATATACTAGGTACAGGAGGTGCTGGGCTCGGTGGCTCAGCCTGTAATCCGCGCCTTGGGAGGCTGAGGTGAGTGGACTGCCTGAGCCTGCGGGTTCGAGACCCGCCTGGGAAGCGAGACCTCATCTCTACAATAAATCAAAAAAATTAGTCGGGTGTGGTAGCGCACACCTGTAGTTCCAGCTACTTGGAAGGCTGAGGCAGAAGGATCCCTGGAGCCC
>NW_007252675.1:689366-696100 GCF_000164805.1 Carlito syrichta
GGCTGCGGTGGCCGGGAGCGGCCACTGCACTCCTGTCTGGGCCACAGAGTGAGACTCCAAATCAAAAACAAACAAACAAACAGACAAAAAAAATACCAAACAAACTAGGTACAGGAGGCTTGGATTATCTTCAAAGTGATCCTACCACCTAGAGAGATGATATGAAAGCAAATGAAGTAGACAGAAAAAAGAAGTTGTTAAAAATTTGGAAGGTGTCTGGCGCCGTGGCTCAGCCTGTAATCCCAGCACTTTGGAAGGCTGAGGCGAGAGGATTGCCTGAGTCCAGGGGTTTGAGACCAGCCTGGGTAACTTGGTAAGTCCTAGTCTCTACAATAAAAATCACAAAAACTAGCCAGGTGTGGTGGTGTGAGTCTGTAGTTCCAGCTACTTGGAAGACTGAGGCAGAAGGATCACATGAACCCAGCAGGTCGCGGCTGCAGTGACTGTGAGCGTGCCACTGCATTCTAGCCTAGGTGACAAGCATGAGACTCCAACTCAAAAAAAAAAAAAAAACTGGAACGTGCCTTTAAGAAATTGGGAAGAGCTCATCCACATGAATTGCAAGAGGAGATAAACTAAGAAGAGACTAAGGATACATATCAAAAGATAAGATCAAGGGCCAGGTGCAGTGACTCACACCTGTCATCTCAGCACTTTGGGAAACTAAGGCATGAGGACTGCTGGAGCCCAGGAGTTCAGGACCAGCCTGGGCAACATAGTGAGATCCCACATCTACAAAAAAGCTATTTTATTTTATTTTTTTTGAGTTGGAGTCTCACTCTTGTTGCCCAGGCTGGAGTGCAGCAGTATGCTCACAACCACCACAGCCTCGACCTGCTGGGCTTAGGCAATCCTTTCACATCAGCCTTCCAAGTAGTTGTAACTACAGATGCACACCACCATGCCCAACTAGTTTTTGTAATTTATTGTAGAGACAAGTTCTCACCAAGTTGCCCAGGCTGGTCTTGAACCCCCAGGCTCAGGCAATCCTCTCACCTCAGCCTCCCAAAGTGCTGGGATTATAGGCTGAGCCATCATGCCCAACCCAAAAACTATTTTAAAAATTTAAAAATATTAGCCGGATGTGGTGGTGCATGTCTGTAGTCCTAGCTACTTAGGAGGCTGAGGCAAGAGAATCACTTGAGGCCAGGAGGTTGAGGCTGCAGTGAGTTGTAATCATGCCACTGCACTCCAGCCTACGTGTCTCAAAAAAAAAGATCAAGGAAAACAGGATTCTAACACCATAGCATTTCAAACCTATATTTCTATGACAAAATCCTCTTTATTTAAGAAAAAAAAATTATTTTTAAAAAATACTTACCTCAAATTTTTTTTTTTGAGTGAGAGTCTCACTCTGTCATCTAGACTGGAGTGTAGTGGCACACTCATGGCCATCACAACCTCAACCTGCTGGGCTCAGACAATCCTTTCATCTCAGCCTTCCAAGTAGCTGGAACCACAGGCACATGTGACCACACCCAGCTAATTTTTTTGACTGACTACAGAGACAGGTCTCACCAAGTTGCCCAAGCTAGTCTTGAATCCCTGGGATCAGGTAATCCCCTCCCCTTGGCCTCCCATAGTGCTGGGATTACAGGCGTGAGCCACTGTACCTGGCTCAAATACTTTTAAATATTAGAATCAAACATTAAATAATTAGAAATGTATTGACTAAAAATGGATAGCATTTCCCTCTCTGGGATGAGATACCCTCCAGTCTCTGAGGATTTTGAAACATATCCATTAGTTTTCCATTAGAATGTACATATGAATGTATACATTTGTGTACAAGAAGGACCTGCCAAAAATTAGAATTATCTTTTGGAGAGTGGGCCCCTTGTAGGTCCCCTGCTAGATAAGTGTTCTAAGAACCTATCGGTATCACTGTACCAGCTAGCATTGTTGTGAAAAGCTGCATTTGGCTTCAGTGAATTTTTTTGCAGATTCTTTCAACACATTTGCCCATTTCATGATGGGTGATTTACAAGCACATCTGCCCACACCATCCTAAGTGTTCAGCAGTTTTTGACCAAAAACAGCACGACCACCATGTCTTGCCCTCCCTATTCATCTGAGCTTGCTGCCAGTAACTCCCCTCCAACCCCGATAAAAAATATCCTCAAGGGAAATGTTTTGCCAGTGTGGAAAACGTGAACAAAAAAATGCAGAAACACCAAAAGGCATCAAAATAGATGAGTTTAAAACCTGTTTTGAGCAGTGGACAAAGCGTCTTGATAGTCATATTGCATGAAATGGAGAGTACTTTGAAGATGACTGAAATTTAAACATGAGAGAATAAACAAAAATTTTTTATAAATAAATTCCGTTTTTTTGGTTCCTCCCTTGTATACAAGGTCTTAAATATACATCTGAAAAACAAAAAGGGATCATAGTATATATATAATTTTGCTTTGTTTTGTTTTTTAACTCTTATGAACCTCCTTCTATAGTTGTACACTGAGATTTATCTCATTATCTTTTTTAATGTTATTATTATTGTTGTTGTTGTTGTGTTTTGAGATGGGGTCCTGCTACGCTGCCCAAACTGGTCTTGAACTCCTGGCCTCAAGTGATCCTCCTGCTCCAGCCTACTGAGTCGCTGGGATTACAGCCATGAGCCATCACGCCCAGCTATCTCACTCTTCCTAACAAGTGCACTGTATTCTACTGTATGAACTTTTTTTTTTGAGAGAGAGAGGGTTTCACTTTGTTGCCCAGGCTGGAGTGCAATGACATGATCATGGCTCACTGCAGCCTCAAACTCCTAGGCTCAAGTGATCCTCCTGCCTCAGCCTTTTGAGTAGCTGGGACTGCTGGCATGCACCACCACACCTAGCTAACTTTTCCATTTTGTAGAGATGGGGTCTTGCTTTGGTGCCCAGGCTGTGTATGGACATATCATAATTTGACTTTCCCTACTGAAATATATTTCAATTGTCTTCAACTTTTTACTATTACAAATCACACCAAAATCTACATCATTATACACACATTCTATTTCATTAGATTTACTAAAGACAAATTGTTGGGTTGTGGATGTGGGTACACACAGGGAATGCAGATGCCTTTCTTTGCATACTCACTGGATTTAATCAGTCTTCATAATAATTTGACTATATAAGAGGTAGAAAATGGTTTCTCAATTTCTGAAAAAATACTAACTACTCTGTAAATGATGGAAACTTGGTTTAGCACTGCATCAACACAGATGAAGAGAAGTAGATCTAACAGGTAATATCAAAAAAGAAGCTGTGGCGAATGAGGGAAAAACTGAAAGTAGAAAACATGTACATTCTTGCTGATACCATGATTTCTAGAGACTGAAAGAACAGATGAAGTTAAGATGAGAAACTTTCTTAGGTGAGAGGATGGTCTCTTCTCTGAACATGCTGAGTCTGAGAACTTATATATAAAGATGCCATAAATGCCAGGGATACATAGAAAGAAGGTTCATATATATATAAGACAAATATGAAAATACGGAGAATGTAGCTATGGAAGGGATAGTTGAAACCCTCACAAAGTATTTGTGGGAGTTTATACAGAAATAGAATAGCAGTGTAAAAGACACAGGTTCCTCAGGAATTGTGGCTGAGACTGCTGTTTACTAAAATAGGTTTCCCCCATTTTTCGACATACAATTAGATTTTATTTCCCAATTTCTCTTGAATTAGTTTGAGTAAAATCACAAAGGTCTCTCCTGTTAAGTGAGTGAGAATGAAAATGATACAAATGACCCCACCCTAGGCTGGCTGATAACATTTTCCCAAATGAGCTCCTTTGTGCTGTTCTCAACTGTCTAAATGCAGATGATGAAGAGACCCTTAGGGGACAGAGGAGCCCCAAGTGCAGGAGCCCTGGCCCCGAATCACCAACTGTCAACTGTCCTAAACAATTTTCCCAGACCAGTATATGAGCAAGAAATAGGTTCATATTCTGTCTGAGATAATTTACGGCTCAACATTTGTTACAAAATTTTGGAGTCTACTTGTTGCAATAGTTTAGCCTATCCTAACCTAGAGAGAAATTATGTATCTTAATTTTAAAAAGACATTGATGAAAAGCACTGGAAAAGTAGTAAGAGAGATAGAGGAGACAAAAATTATTAAACTAGCTGGTGAAGGAAAGGATACCAAGGTGGTGAGGTCTGTATGTATACGCTGCCATGTAGAATAGTGTTGTAAGAACTTACGAACATGAAGTCAGAATAATTAGAATTAAAAGACTAACTCCACCAAGTGGTAGCTAATTGCCTGGAACACATTTCTTTACCAGCCTCCTTTTCCTCATTTGTAAGGTAAAGCTAATGTAGGACTCATGGAGAAGCCAGCTTGGTAAATACCTGTCATTATTACTGTCCTTAGACATTAAAGAAGACTGTTAAAAGACAGTGGATTTGGGAAGAAGGAATTCTGTGGTGACTTCTCAAAAAGTCATAAATTATCTGGCATGAGAAGTTAAATTACCCAAGTTAAAAAGAGAATCACAATTGAAGCTGTGATCACAGAATAAGATTTAGGGGAAAAAAGTGAAAATAAAATCATTGAGAGAAAGTAAAATCAATGAGTAAATGACCCAAGAATCTAGTGAAGTGAACTGCGTTTAATGAGGAAAGACCTATGTACATGGGAAAGAAACTGTGATCAGAGTAAGGTTTAGAATACTGGAGAAAGAGGTAAAAATCATGAAAGTCAAATCAAGAGAAATGATAAACAAGGCTAACCCTGATGAGAGAGGCATCTCTTTTTCTTTCACTCCAGAGAGACTAATGAGAAGATGCAAGCGTGGGAAAGGGGTAAGAGAGATGGCAGAATCAGCTTTCTTGTGTGTACCATTCAGATGGCTTTAGTCTTTCCCACAGCCTGGAGAAGGCTTTGAGGGGATTCTCTGGCCAACATCACAAAGGCCCCACCTGCCTTGTTCTTACCTGAACTTGGACCTCCTGAAATATCTCGGTCCCTCAACCATGGATCTTCTCCTTTCTCCAAATGGAAAATCACACCAGGTTTGGGAAGCTGATAGCCTGTTTACGGGGAAGAAAAAATTGTATGTACTGAAGTCAACAGTCATTGTAAGAATTTTAAAATGGTCCTTTGGGGCTGGGCGTGTTGGATCACACCTGTAATTCCAGCGCTTTAGGAGGCTGAAGTGGAAGGATTGCCTGAAGCCAAGAGTTTAAGACCAGCCTGGGCAACATAGTAAAAACATGTCTCTACAAAAAATTTTTTTAAATTAGCTGGGCACGGTGGTATGTGCCTGTAGTCCCAGCTACTCAGGAGGCTGAGGTGGGAGGATTGCTCAAGCCCAGGAGGCTGCAGTGAACTACTGTCAAACTTTTGCCTGGGTGACAGAGCAAGACCTTGTCTTACACACACACACAAAAGTCCTTTGGTATACAGACCTTCTAAAGAAAATAGAGTGGAATAGAAAGACCAGTGCAGAAAAGATCACAGAAATCCTGACTTGGTATTCAGAAGGAACTAGAAACCTCTATTACAGAACCCAAGGCCCAAGCAAAGCACCCAGTTTAGAAAGAAAGATTTTCTTCCAATGCACAGACTCTATTTTCAAGGGGAACCAATCCTTACCCACTGAGACCAGGTTCCCATAGTTCTCCAGCATCACCTCCCGGTACAGATTCCGGTGAGCAGGGGCTAGTTGCCCCCACTCCTCCTGGGTGAAGTCCACAGATATGTCCTTGAAGGTCAACAGTTCCTAGAACATCAAACATGTTCGTTTTCAGCCAGAGTTCAGGAAGTTGTTCTGACCTTGTCTAGATGTTAAGAGATTCTAGTCAGCCGGGCTTGGTGGCTCAGCCTATAATCCTGGCACTTTGGGAGGCCAAGGTGAGTGGATGACCTGAGCCCACGGGTTCATGACCGGCCCCGGCAACTTGGTGAGACCGTGTCTCTATAATACATAAAAAATTAGCCAGGTATAGTAGCATGCACCTGTAGTTCCAGCTACTTGGAAGGCTGAGGCAGAACTGCAGAATGATGCTGGGGTGGCCATGAGCGTGCCACAGCACTCCAACCTGGGCAACAGAGTAAGACTCCAACTCAGAAAAAAAAGAGAGATTCTAGTCAAGTTTTCCCACATATCCTCTTGCTAACTGTTTAGCTGATTCTACTGGAGGTTATAAAACAATACATAAAGCATGCAAGTTGCCTTTGCAACTTACTATTTGGCTGAAGGGAAAATGTTCATGAAATATTAAAGAAGGTCACAGTATAATGTGCAGTAATTTAGATTAAGGACGATAAAATTTAGGAGTATTCGGGGAAGGGGAGAGTTCAAAAGGTACTAAGGATATAAGAGAAGACAGAGACCTTTCTGGGACTGAAAGAACTGGCTAAAACAAGAACACTTTAACCAGTTCTTTCAGTCCCAGAAAGGTCTCTGTCTTCTCTTATATCCTTAGTACCTTTTGAACTCTCCCCTTCCCCGAATACTCCTAAATTTTATCGTCCTTAATCTAAATTACTGCACATTATACTGTGACCTTCTTTAATATTTCATGAACATTTTCCCTTCAGCCAAATAGTAAGTTGCAAAGGCAACTTGCATGCTTTATGTATTGTTTTATAACCTCCAGTAGAATCAGCTAAACAGTTAGCAAGAGGATATGTGGGAAAACTTGACTAGAATCTCTCTTTTTTTTCTGAGTTGGAGTCTTACTCTGTTGCCCAGGTTGGAGTGCTGTGGCACGCTCATGGCCACCCCAGCATCATTCT
>NW_007252675.1:696120-773379 GCF_000164805.1 Carlito syrichta
TCCTCTGGGAGGCTGAGGTGAGTGGACTGCCTGAGCCCGCGGGTTCGAGACCCGCCTGGGCAGCGAGACCTCATCTCTACAATAAATCAAAAAGTCAGCCGGGCGTGGTAGCGCATGCCTGTAATTCCGGCTACTTGGAAGGCTGAGGTGGAAGGATCGCTGGAGCCCAGCAGGTCGAGGCTGTGGTGGCCGGGAGCAGCCACTGCACTCCAGTCTGGGTGACAGAGTGAGACTCCAACTAAAAAAAAAAAAACAAAAACAAAAAACAAGAACACTTCAGCATGGGTCAAACAGTTTAGGCTGGGTTTTTCTGTTAATAAGAAAAGTATGAGAGAACAGCACATTTTTGGAGGAAACATGAATTTTACCTAGTAAAAAAGAAGCCTGGACAGAGACATATACTCTAGGCTGTGAAGTACAAGAGCCTTTTATGTATAATCTAGACAAATTAAATAACCATTTGACAGTTTGGTTTTTTTCCCCAAATACTCTCAAATGCAAAAAGAATTCAGAAGGTGGAAGGCTGAAATAATAACAAATCCCCTAAGTATGGAGACTATTTTAATGTTTTCTATGTATTGCAAATCATTCTGAAACACATTTCAGACCTATAAAGTTGATGCAAGTATCCACATTTAACCTAGAAGAAAACTGAATTTGAGAAGGGTTAAAGGCATAGGATTAAACCATGTGATTTTAGAAGCCAAGATCACGCTACTTGAAAACGCTTCTGCTCTCTAATAACTTCTCCTATTTCTCTGTCTACTCTATAGTTTGCTTGAGTTTCCCTATGTGACTGAGGTTTGATAGTGCAGAGCTTTGCTGGTTGCTAATGACATTAGTTTTCTGATTATTTTTTATTTATTATTATTATTTATTATTATTATTTATTATTTTATTTTAAATTTTTATATTTTTGAGTCAGAGTTTCACTCTGTTGCCACACCCTCGGCTTGCTGTGGTAGCTATGATCATGCTACCACACTCCAACCTGGGCAACATCCTTCTGTCTCAGCCTTCCAAGTAGCTGGGACTACAGGCATGTGCCACCATGCTCAGCTAATTTTTTTATTTATTGTAGAGGCAAGGTCTCACCATGTTGCCCAGCCCAGGCTGGTCTCGAACTGGAGCAGGCAATCCTCTTGCCTCAGCCTCTCCAAGTGCTGGGATTGCAGGCATGAGTCACCATGCCTAGCTTGATGAGTTTATTTATAACATACAGTACACTGTTAAAACTGCTCCTAGAAGTTTTCTACTCAGCCTGTTTAGTGTGTGTCCTTTATGACCTGCCAGTATCCTCTCTACTCATTTCTTTTTCGGCTACAGTTCTGCTCCAGGACTTTACCAAAAATTCCCTCTTAAAGGTCATTAGTGAAGCGTATACATCTCCAAGAATATCAGAACCTAATTCTATTGATTTTAAAATGTTGCTTTAAATGACTTACAGTGTTTTGTCTTTTTCCCAGATGATATCTGTGAATTTTAAGGGTGAGGGTGAGGACTACATTACATATTTCCTCTCTCTCTTTAGTACTCTCTCTCTTACACTTACACACACACACACACACACACACACACAGCACAATTTTTAAACTTGTTGGCTAGATGGCTAGAGGTTTACTAAAAACAAGAGGTTTACTGTGGAAGACTACTACCAGCAGGGAAATAGCCTGTGAAATCAACCAATGTGGCCTGGTTTACTGAGAAAGAACAGGCTAAGAAAAACCAATCCAGGAGGTGGAATCAAAGAAAATCTGAGAAACGATTTCGGAAACGCCAGCCCACCTGGTATTCTGTTGTCAGGGGTGCAGGGGTCACTTCATCCTCTAAACTTTCTGCCTGGGTTTCATCAGCATCCTGAGATAGCTGAGCTGGGGAAGGAAAAGAGCCATGAGGTTTGCATCTCCCCAAATCCCTCAAATAGAAAAATTGCCTGCAGAACCACTGAATGTGGCTCCTCCCCCAGTATCTTCACAAAGAGGGACATTTAGAGCAACTCAAGAGCAGCCTGAAGCTGCTTTAGTGAGGACGGCCTGCAGCATGCTGCTTTGGGCATTAATCTTTCCCAGTGGTCTCAGATCTCTCAGGCCAATCTTTTGTTCAAAAATTCTCAAAGGTTCCCCAAGAAAAGAAATAAAATTCCAACACTTTACCATGGAGTTCAAGATCCTCCCCAACCAGTCCAAAGCTGCTTCTTCACATATTATTTCCCCTTAAATGTCATCCTTCAGCCACTGAACCCACCTACCCACATAATCCTATTCACTACTCTTTGAACATAGCTGGAGAGTATCCACCTCAGTACTTTTCCCCAGATCCTATTTGGTGAAAAACAGATATCCTTCAGGTCCAGTTCAAGAGAAGTTTTCCCAGATGCCCTCAATGAGTTGAAAGCTTCTTCTCTTCCCATGCTCCCCAAAAGCTTAGTTTCCACAGTCATTGTGGTATCTATTTTAGGCTGCTTCCCATTTTATTTATTTGTATAATTATCTCCCTCAACTGAGTATCAGTATGAGTATATGGGAAGAAATTGTATCTTGTTCACTCCTTTCCATCTGCTAAAGTGCACCCTACCAGCTTTCAAGTATTCAAGTAATACTGGTTGAATTTGAGATAGTAAAAATATTAATTAGGAATTAAGACATATGAATTACTATCCTCGTATTTTATTCCAACTTTTTATCATGAATATCGAACCCCCATATATCCATCATCTAGAGTCAACAACTGTTAATATTTATCATATTTGTTTTATCTATCTATATTTTTTCTGAACCATTTCAAAGTTGCAGACATTATGATACTTTTTCCCTAAATACTTCAAATAAGGATCTACTCGTATATAACCACAATACTTTTCCACAACTATGAAAATTAACAATAATTCCATAGTATCATCTAAATATTCTGTCCATATTCAGATTTCCTCAACTGTTCCCAAAATATCTTTTATTCTGTATTTTTTCCAAACCAAGAGCTATCAAGGCTCACACATTCAAACTGGTTCCTACCTCTAAACTCTTACTTTAAAATAATTCTTCTCCTTTTTTCATGACACTTTTTTTTAAAGATATAAGAACAATATGACTGTATCCTCATGGTGGGTATCCTCATGGTGGGGTTTACCTTATTTTTCCAACCCCTATATTTTCTGTAAATCAGATGTTCAGTCTTTAAGCTTAATTTAGTATCTAGTTCAACATTTTTGGTAGGAGTACCTGTGGGTGACGCCATGTGCTTTATATTACATTACCAAGGAAGTATCACATGTCAGGTATATCCCATTATTGAGACATCTGGTTAAGACAGTGACCACAAGACCTCACCATTGTAAAAGTATGTTCTTTCCTTGACACTTAGTAAGTAATCTGAGGGGGTAACTCTTTGACAACCCATCAACCTTTCAATTATTTTATTTACAGTAAAATATCTTTCATTCCTTCCATATTTTTGATAGGGATTTTCCATAAAGAGCTTTCCCTCAGCAACTGAAAATGATCTAAAAGATAAAGTAAATGCATTTTATTCATTCATTCCCATAATTTTCCTTTTCAAAGTATTATCCCTAATGTTTACAAATGAGTTCCCCTCACCCTTCTTTCTCAATTTTAAGAGTCATTGTGAGCATGTGGAATTCTAGTTAGCCAATGTGTTACAATCAAATATGGACATTTAAACTGTCCAAAATTTGTCAAGTGGGAGCCCCTTAAACCTGGCCTCTGCATCCTTTTGATACACATCCATTAGTCTTTAAGCTCTTCCTTGCCTTCTAGCACAAGATACTCCAGGCTTACCTGGTTCTTCCCCTGCTGCCTTTCACTTCTGACTTAGCCGCCCAGTACCTGTGTGACCCTGGACAGATCTCTCATTTGATTTTCATTTCCTCACTGTTAGAATAAGGAAAATCAGGTAAGTCTTCCTGCCCCACAAGCCCACCAGGGTAGATAACAAACACAGCCACGGTACTGAAATATTGGTTTTAGGCTGAACTGACCGCTAGTACTTAGGAAAATCCCAGACCAGAAGCCATAATCAAGAACTCTAGAGATCTTTCACCCAACCATTTCCCTAAGAGATGTCTTCACTCAAGTGTGTATCTTCCTTCTCACTCTAGAGAAGACCACTTTTCCTCCCTCTCACCAATCAGTCTACTCTCACCTTGTCCTTTAAACATTTTAGTCACATCTTCCCAGAGGAGCGCACCCTCGCTGGCCTTCTTTGGATGATGCAACTTCACACAGGTGCCGGCCTCGGAGGGCAGGGTGATCAGGAGCTGCTGCAGCATGATGACTTCCACGCTGCTTTCTGAGGGGCTCTCTGTCTCAGCCCACAGGGCGGCGAGTCCTTGATGGCTGGTCCACTTCTGATGAGGAAATGGCTGGAACCTCTGACAGAAGGCAGCACAGCTGTACCGGTCTTCTCTTACCGCCGACGCGGGCTCCTCTGTGTCCTCACATCCGGGGTCTGGACTTGTTTCCGTCCACGGCCCGTAAGGCACATCTCCCAACTTGAGCTCCAACTGCCTCCTTCTGAAGGCAATTGGAGGCGCAGGGCATTTATTCTCGGTGGCCCCTGCAGGTGCTGGGCAGAAAACATCAGAGTCAGCCAAGAATCGAGAAGGCCCGGTCAGGCCATAGACTTCAAGCTCAAGATCCAGAACTTGAGAACTTGCACGGATCACTGTAATATTTTTTTCTTAACAAAAGTTACATGGGGGCTACACACAGCCCAGAAGATCCCAAGCACCGTGCAGATGTCACAGAGCACAAAGAGATGGATACCACCCAGTTGTCTGTTTTAGGCAGTCTTTAAAGGAGTCCGGGATGTGGGATCCAAGCTCCTGCACGAGTCGGCTGCAGCGAATCACGCCAGTGCTCGGATCCAGTCTCCTCGCCCCCAAGTGAGAGGCTGTGCCGTGCTCCCAGGCGGGCCCCGCCCGGCCCCGCTCTCCCCTGCCCTCAAGGCCTTTGTCCGAGCCGACTCCGGGGATGCGGGGGACAGCGCGCGCGACAGGTGGCCGCGGACAGCGCCCGCGCTTCCCGGTTCGTCACCCTCCATGAGCCCCGGAGACCCCCGCCCCCCCAGCTCACCCCGTCGCCGGCCAGAGCCGCGCTCCCGCCTTTCCACCGCGGCGGGCGGGTCTTGGCGCAGCGCAGCGTCGCTCCCACGTAGCGCCGCGGCGGGCAGCCCGAGCCCAGCGCGCCTGCGCGGCGGCGGCCTCAAGCGTCGTTCCCAGCGTCCTTTGCGGGAGCCTCTCGTCTCGCGGGCGAACCCCGCCGGCCCGGGCTCCTGCCTTCTGGGGCCCCCAGGATCTAAAACCAACACGAGTCTACCCAGCTTCTGCGGGAGGCGACAAAGCCTGGGTGCCTTCTGCGGAGAACCGACTCTTTCCTCTGCCGAGAATTCACGCGTGAATGTTTCTGGTGCGCAGTTGAAACCTTTGGTAAAGGAGCCGTCGCAGCACTTTGTTGTTTTAAGACGACGCTTGAATAGCAGAACCTATACCACTTCCTTAAATGATATATGTACGTGCAGTAAGACTGAAAGTTGAATGGTTTCCAGTTTTATTAAAATAATACCACAATCAGGGAGCTTTTTGTGTAGTATTCAATAGAAGTGCTCACGTTAATTGCTTACCTTGTAGTTCTGAAATGCCAGAAAATACACGCACACACAAAATAATTATTCTCTGTCATCTCACCAAGCAGAGGGAACCATTGCTAACAGTTGGTGCACAGCCTTTCCTACACGCACCTCATTTGTTTGTGTGCATTTTTACATATTTTCCACGTGATTATACTCTAATGCTGTTTTATTGCGTTTTCTCCCCTCAACAAAATAGCAGTACATTATTCCAAATACATTTCCACATCAATAGCTTACAAAAATAACAGTTTTGGAAATAGAAAAAAATTTTAGTAGTTGCTAGCGGTTATGAATTAAATTTGTTCTCCCCAAATTCATCTTGAAGCCCTAACCTCCAGTGTGAATGTATTTGGAAACAGGGCCTTTATGGAAGTAATTAAGGTTAAATACGGTGTAAGGGTGAGGCCCCGAACTCATAGGAATCATGTCTTTATAAGAAGAGACACCAGAGCGCTGGCAATCGCCTTCCCTCTCCTCTTCCCATGAACTGCAGGCACTGAGGAAAGACCATGTGAGGAACTAGGGAAGAGGCTTGTGTCTGCAAGCCAGAAATATAGTCAGAAACTACACTGTCAGATCTTGATCTGGGACTTCTAGTCTTCACACCGTGAGAAAATAAATTTCTGTTGTTTAAGCTATCTAGTCAATAGTATTTTGTTATAGCAGCCCAAGCAGATGAATGCACTAGCATATAGTATTTATAGAATATGAGGTTTTGCTCTAAGAGCATCTCGTGTTTGAACTGATTTTGTCATAACAACCACTCGAAGTAAGTACTATTATTAGTCCCACTTTACAGATAAGAAAACTGAGGTTTGGAGAAGTTAAATAACTTGCCCAAGATCATACAGCTTCCAACTGATGAATCCAGGTAATCTATGTTCTTATCTGCTACTCAACAAAAATACAGCATAAAATACAGTAAAATCTTAATGGTAGAATCTAGGTAGTTGTTTAAGGATGCTCACTGTAAAATTCTTTCAGTTTTTCTATATGAATATTTTTGTAATAAAATGTTGAAAAAATATAACAATAAACAAGAATTATGCAAAAAAATTATAAATAAAGTGACAAAAGTTACTGGTTTAGATGGAGAGAATAATGACATACAACATATTCATGAATTGGAATAGGACATTCTAAGTATGTCACATTTTCTCCAGCTAACATAGACTGTGATGTACTACAATCAAAATCTCAACTTCTCTTTTTTTTTTTTTTTTGAGTTGGAGTCTCTCTCTGTCGCTCAGACTGGAGTGCAGTGGCCGCTCCTGGCCACCGCAGCCTCGACCTGCTGGGCTTCAACGATCCTTCCACCTCAGCCTTCCAAGTAGCCGGAATAACAGGCACGCACTACCATGCCCGGCTTATTTTATTTATTGTAGAGATGAGGTCTCGCCAAGTTGCCCAGGCGGGTCTCGAACCTGCAGGCTTAGGCAATCCACTCACCTCAGCCTCCCAAAGCGCGGGATTACAGGCTGAGCCACTGAGCCCAGCTTCGACTTCTCTTTTTACGAAACTAAATGACTCTAACGTTTAGCTGAAATGGTGTTCCTGAATGGCCAGGAACATTTTCCATAATAACGACATAGTAGACTTGCCCTACCACTTTCTTGTATTCTAGAGGCACAATAATCAAAGTAGGATAAAATAGTGCCAACATAAACTTATCAATTAGTGAGATGAAATTGGAAATCCAGAAACAGACTTGATACTTTAAAAAAATTTTAGTATGTTGTAAAGGTGGCATTTCAAAACAGTTGGGTAATGATGGATTATTCAACAAATGTCATTAGGATGAATAGTTAGCTATTGGAAGTCTTGAGCTGACAACAAATACTACAGATAGGGTGATTTAAGTAACAGAAATTTATTTTTTCACAGTTCTTGAAGCTAGGAAGTCCATGATCAAGGTGTGGGGAAGGTAGTTTTAATTCTGAGACCTCTTTTCTTGGCTTATAGTCAGCTATCATCTCCTTATGTGCTCACATGACCTCTTCATATATGCTTGAGGAGAGTGAGTGCTCTGATGTCTCTTCTTTTAAGGACGCTCATCCTGTCAGATCAGGGCCCCACTCTTATGACTTCATTTAACTTTATTACTTCTGTAAAGGCCCTATCTCCAAATACGGTCATTCACACTGGGGGCTAGGTCTTCAACATATAAGTTTGAGGGAGACACAAACATATGGTCCATAGCAGGAACAAATCAAGTTGGGTTCCTGTCATACATGATACACATCATATGATTTCAGGAAAGAAAAGTTTTGTTTTAAAGTAAAACCAAAACTATTAAAATGTTCACATAAAGGTGAATCTATACATAGTTTTGGGATAAGAAACTATTCTCTATATAGTTTTGTGATTAAGGCTCTGTAATTTGCAAGCAACTAGTTCACCAGAATTGCTTTCGAAGATGATGATGATGATGATGATGATGGAAAGGATTCTGGAGTGTCTTCAGGAATCCAAGGAAGAACTGGCGAGCTCAGTTTGTGGAATGTTAGGAACTGGTGTGTTTCTGGGCACTGAAAAGCAAGATGTCTAGAGAGGTGCCTTCTGTACTACTGCCCTTAACATAATTCAGTTCTTGCAACTCCCGGTCTGTGTTGCTCAATTCAGAATTCCAAATCTTGGCAAGATAATTTGATTAGTCAGCTGTGACAAGAGGTCAGGAGTGTCATAGTAGAGCGATTTGACTTCTAGGCACTCACCCTCATGAATAAATAACAGTTCTCAACAAAGGGAAAATGTTTCAGACTAAGGAAAAAGATGAATGTTCCCTGCTTCATTTAATGACACAAATAGAACTTTAATATTAAATCATGATTTTGTAAGTACAAAAAAGAAAACTATAGGTTAATTTATGATAGTAGATATAAATATTCGAAATAAAATATTGGCAAATAGAACTAGCAATGAACTTCTAAAAATAATACATATGACCAAGCAAGTTTTTTCCCAGGAATATAAGATTGTTTCAATACCATATTAACATATCTATATATGTAGAAGTGTATTAACATAATCTATGTTTGTGACCCGCCTGGGCAACTTGGCGAGACCTCATCTCTACAATAAATCAAAAAATTAGCTGGGTGTGGTAGCGCGTGCCTGTAGTTCCAGCTACTTGGAAGGCTGAGGCGGAAGGATCTCCGGAGCCCAGCAGGTTGAGGCTGCGGTGGCTGGGAGCATGCCACTGCACTCCAGTCTGGGCAACAGAGTGAGACTCCAACTCAAAAAAAAAAACAACAAAAAAAAACATAATCTATAACATCAAATTCAATAAAAAACTGTATGACTGTGTAAATAGTCACTGAAATAAGCTTTCATAAACTTCAGTCATTCTAGTATATCACCATTTGTTTAACAAGTAATTGAAGGGCATTTACTGTTTGCCAATTTTTATTCTAATTAACATAAGAAAAACTTTAAAAAAGGATTAGAAGGAAGCTGCTTGCTATAGACTGAAAGTTTCATCCCCACCCTCCCAAATTCATATGTTAAATCCTAACTCCTGATGTGATGGCACATGGAGCCTTTGGGATATGACTGAGTCATAAGAGTGAAACCCTCATGAGTGGATTAATGCCCTTATCAAAGAAGTCCCAAAGTTTCCTTGTTCATTCCACCATGTGAAGACACAGCCAGACACACTGCTAGGAACCTGGAAGTGCAACTCACCCAACATCAAATCTGCTGGCACCTTGATCTTGGACTTCCCAGCCTTGGACTGTGAAAAATAAATTTCTGTTGTTTGCAAGCCACTCAGTCTAAAGTATTCTATAATAGCAACCCAAACAGATGAAGACTTACTTAAATATAACAAAGACTATTTGCAAAAAAAGAAAATGGCATCCTAAATGGTGTAACACTCAAGTCATTTTAGTTAACTTGCCATCATATTATTTTTTAACGTCTTAGATTTATCAGATGTAAAAATTAAAGGAGGCTAGCGCAAATGTGGAAAATAAGAGATTGAGCTATATCTTTTCGCTGATGACACGAAAGACCATCTAGAAAAACCCAAGTCTCTAATAAAAACTACTAAAATTAATAGGCGAATTGATAAGTAGTAGTTGCCGCATAAGAAATACACACCGGCTCAGCCTGTAATCCCAGCACTTTGGGAGGCCGAGGCAAGAGAATTGCCTAAGTCTGGGGGTTCGAGACCAGCCTGGGCAACTTGGTGAGACCTCATCTCTACAATAAATAAAAAAAAATAAGCCAGACATTGTAGCACTTTTCTGTAGTTCCAGCAACTTGGAAGGCTGAGGTGGAAGAATCGCCTGAGCCCAGGCCAGCTGTGGTGGCCGTGAGTGTGCCAGTGCACTCCAGTCTGGGACACAGAGTGAGAGTCTGACTCGAAAAAAAAAAAAAAAAAGAAAGAAATACAAAGAAAGGGATTGGTAGTCGTAGCAGGACACTGCCAGGGGAGGGAGAAGGGTGGCACACAACATCAGTAAGGGTGTGTGATCTCAACAGGCAAAGTAAGGTCCAATGGGAGGCTTGGACTTCATCTGTACGTAGACCACTTATGTACCCAATCCTGACTTGTACCCTACATCTTTAAATAAATAAAGTCTGCAGTATAACAGACTGAATCTGACAGCACACTCTGTTTTTATTCAGTCAGTAAAACATTTTCCCTTACATAAGAAATTGGGGGGGAAAAGCTCTGAAGAAAGCTGAAAGAAAAACCTCAGATGTTCCCATTGATGTTAAAGAGAAAATACAAATATACATGTTGTAAAACTCTTTGTAATAAATAACAATGTTGTGTGAAAAAAGGTGTAAAAAAATACACACCAAAAAAACACACATTTCTTGCTCTAGAAATGAGCACTTAGAATAGACTGGTGTGGGAGAATATATTCCATCCTCATAGCAGTGACCCTAAGTATAAAATATTTTGGACACATTTAATAATAAGAAAAGCCGGGCTTGGTGGCTCAGCCTGTAATCCCGTGCCTTTGGGAGGCTGAGGTGAGTGGATCGCCTGAGCCTGCGGGTTCGAGACCCACCTGGGCAGCAAGACCTCATCTCTACAATAAATCAAAAAATCAGCCAGGCGTGGTAGCGCGCGCCTATAATTCCAGTTACTTGGAAGGCTGAGGCGGAAGGATCGCCAGAGCCCAGCAGGTCGAGGCTGCGGTGGCCGGGAGTGGCCACTGCACTCCAGTCTGGGCAACAGAGTGAGATTCCAACTCAATAAAATAAGAAGAAGAAGAAGAAGAAAATATAGATAAAGAAAATACAAATCAAATCATTAAAAGACATAAGACTTTAATAAATGAAAAGTGATACCATTCTTTGGGAAGAATAATAATGCCAGATAATATAAAAATATATAAATATAAAACTACTGTAATTCCTATTAGAATCCCAACAGGCTTTTGTTTTTATTTTGGAACTAGATAAAAAGAACTTAAAATTTATATGCAAGAATAAGGATCCAAGAAGAGACAAGAAAAAGATCAACAATGGAGGCTTACCTTATCAGATATCACAACATACTGGAAAATAACTTCCTTAGTCCATTTTGTGCTACAATGTCAGAGTACCTGACATTGACTAACTTATAAAGAACCGAGATTTATTTCTTAAAATTCTGGAGGCTTAGAAGTCCAAGGGTGAGGGACCCACATCGGACAAGGACCTTCTTGCTGTGTCATTTCACGGCAGAAGGCAAAAGTACAGGAGAGCTCCAGAGAGCAAGAAATTGAACTCATGGACTTAAGCCCTTTAATAATTGGCATAAACTCATTCATGAAGGTGAATGACACTTCCCAAGGCTCCACCTCCCAACACTGTTGCATTGGGGATTAAGTTTCCAATACATGGTTTTTGGGGAAAACATTCAAACCATAGCAGTCACTGTGGCTATATAATTATGATACTGGTATGAGAAATGACAAATTAACCAATGGAGCAGTCTAAGGAATCCAAAAATAGATTCTGATAAATGTGAGAATGTATTAACTGACAAAGATGGTACCTCAATTCAGTAGGAAATTCATAAATCTCTGAAGTCCACATCATTTTAGTATTTATCTATAAAGAAAGAAATAAAAATGGGTCCCCATCTTAAACCATATTCCAAAATAATTCCAGTTGGATTAAAACTTTAAATGTAAAAATAGAACAAACATCTTTTGAAAATCCAGAAGTACATATACAATCTAATAGTTGGAGAGAAGCTTTAACCAAGTCTGCAAGCCTACTTAACACATTTATCTGACTATATAAAAAATAAAAATCTTTGTTGGCAAAAGATGTCTTAAATAAAGTCAATATACAGATGACACATCTGAAAAACATGTGCAATGCAGATGATACACAAAATCTGTATTTGATCTACCCTAAAACATCATTTATTTTGAGATATAGTATTATTTTATGGACCATTAATAAAGAAAGGTGCTGCAATTAAATTAATGCACAGTGTTTTAGTGAAAGAGCTATTTTGGACATTTTTAGGCATGGATTTTTATTACATCTCATGCTGTTCTGCTTCTGTGTTTTTTATGTACATTATTTTTTTTATCTTGATGTCAAATCACCCTGTAGTTTTAAAGAAATAGTAAATTAAACTCAGCATACCCAGCACCAACAATGCACATAATTTAATTGATGCTTGTGCACTCACAGTCAATGACTACTGATTTCAAGTTGATTTCAGTCATATAAAAAGAGTGGAGGGAAGAGAACAAAAAATAACCCAATAGGAAAGTGGGCAAAGGATATGCTTGAACAATTCATAGAAGCAAAACCCCAGACATGCAAATTAAAAATATTAATGAGATACCACTTTATAACCAAACTGGACAAAAATAAAAGTGACAGTAGCCGTTACAAGTGGGACTGCAGAGAGAAAATTCACATGCATTACTGATAGACGTGTGCACCAGCCTTTCTGGAAAGCAATCTGCAACATCTCTTAAAAATATATACCTCTTTTGACAAAGAATCTATCCCTTGAAAACAAAAGCACTGTTTTAAAGGACAGTTATAAGAGGATGGTTATTACAGGACTGCTTCTTCTAACATAAAATAGGAAAGTAAATGCCCACCAGTAAGGGAACTGATGAATAAATGATGATATGGCCATACTGAGGACTTTAAAAAGACTTTTAAGAGATTCAATTAGAGCTATGCCATCACTTGGCAGTATTTCCATAAGATGGTTTCAAGTCAGAAAATTAAACTGTAGGAAAAGTTATGTGTTAAACTGTATGAACTTTCTAATATTCTTTTTTAAATTTTATTTATTTGTTTGTTTTTTTATTTATTGGGTCAGTGTCTCATTCTGTTACCCAGACTGTAGTGCAGAGGCACAATCATGCCTCATACAGCCTCAACCTCCGGGGCTCAGGTGACCCTTCTGCCTCAGCCTCCTGAGTAGCTGGAACTACAGGTGTGCACTGCCATACCAGGCTAATTTTTCTATTTTTTATAGAGACAAGCTCTTGCTATTTACCCAAGCTGGTCTCAAACTCCTGGCCTCAGGCAATCCTCCCACTCCGGTCTCCCAGAGTGCTGGGATTACTAGGCATGAGCCACTGTGCCCTGCCTACTTTTCTAAATATTTTATCAGTTTTGATATACAAAAGGGGGCACTTTCATATGATTAAGCCTAATATTTACCCCACAAATATGATATTTATGTGTATGTCTGTGTGTGTGTGTTTGTGTATATGTATGTATGTGGTGAAGATTATCTGAATGTAGAGAAAAACACACACTAGGTTGTTAACATGCACAAATTAAACAAAGTAAATATAACATTATCTGCAAGCAGGCTATTATCTCATAACACCTACTTGAACTGGGACTTATGCCAAATGATGTTGGCTGCATCATATTGAAGCTCTCAACTCCCTTTTTAACTTCAATAGATATAAATATATATTTATATAAAAATAAATATAAAATAAATACCTTCAAAAGAGAACAATCTGTCTACTGTAAATAGAAAATCATTACATGACATAAAACAATTAAAATATTAAATCCAAGAAATTCAATTTTTAAATACAGAAAAGAAGTGATAATAAATCCAATCAATTTACAAAAGTACATATCTAAAAATAAGTTTCTCAATGAGGACAAAGCTGTGCAACAACTTAAAAGAGGGAGAGATATTTGGCTTGATGTCACTTTTTTTTTTTTTTTTACAAAAAAATGGGATTTTATTAATAAGAAGCTTCCATTTTTCAGTTTTGATATGGATCAGCACTAGAAATTCCCATTCATGCATAGCATGTAAGGGCAAGATAGTGTATTCTCTGGTGAAGTTCCAAGCTCAGCAAAATTATGAGAAATTTTTGTTTAATAAACCTTTATTTTAATAGGATCTCTTTAAAAAATTTTTATTTTAAAGATGTGGGATACAATTCAGGGTTAGGTGTACAAATGGTCATTGTACAGGTAAAGTTTGGGTCTCACTTTGGTCCCCATGTCACTTGGTTTGAGATCAGGAACCCTATTGATGAAGTGTCCCTCCCCTCCCTGGCTCCCACCCCTGGCAGTTTCCCACTGCTGCCAATCCCTTTCTTATAGTATTATGATAATTGTTCAGGGTCCACTTAAGAATGATACTCAGTTCTTTGTTTCTGTGATAGATCACTGAGTATTACAGACTCTAAATCCATCCAAGTTGCCGTGAAGTTCATAATTTTGTCTTCTTTATGACTGCATAATATTCCATCGTGTATATGTACCATTTTTAATCCAGTCTACTTTCAATGGGCAGCATAGTTGGTTCCATGTTTTTGCTATTGTGAATAGTGCTGCAATAAGCATGCATGTGCAGATATCTTTTTTTAGAGAATGATTTGAGTTCCTCCAGGTATATTCCCAGAAGGGTGATTGCTGGGTCGTATGGGAGGTTGATTTTTAGATCTTTTAGGAATGGCCACACTGTTTTCCACAGAGGTTGTACTAATTTACACTCCCACCAACAGTGTAGAGGCATTCCCTTTTCCCTGCATCCTCTCCAGCATCTGTTCTTTGAGTTATTGATGATGGCCATCCTGACTGTAGTTAAGTGGTATCTCAGTGTAGTTTAATTTGCATTTCTTTGATGATTATTGAGGTTGAGCATTTTTTCATGTATCTCTTGGCTGCTCATATGTCTTCTTTTGAAAAGTGTCTATTCATATATTTTGCCCACTTTTTAATAGGGCTGCTTGTTTTTTTCTTTTTGGCATGTTTGAGTTCCTTGTAGATCTTAGATGTTAGGCCTTTGTCAGATATACAGCTGGCAAATATTTTTTCCTAGTCTGTGGACTGTCTCCCTGCTCTCTTGATGGTTTCTTTGGCTTTGCAGAAACTTTTCAGTTTGATGAGATCTGACTTGTCTATCTTATCTTTTATGGCATGGGCACTTGGGGTTTTGATGAGGAATTGGTTACCAGTTCCAATTTTCATAAAAGTGTCTCCTGTGTTTTCTAAGGTTCTTATAGCTTGAGGTTTTACATTTAGGTCTTTGATCCATTTAGAGTTGATTATTGTATATGGTGATAGGTAGGGGTCTCTAATCTTCTGCATGTGGTCAGCCAGAAGTATACCCTTCTTTGGTCTTGTTGGTCATTATGAGGTTTGTTCCTTGCCTGATCTGAACTTGAAGCAGCAGTTTCAGGTAGTAAAGTCTGTTCTGTTATACTTCATTCCCAACAGCTCAGTGCCCCAGTGCTGCCATAAGCAGCATGGTCCGGTACCAGATCTTTTTTTTTTTTTTTTTTTTTTTGAGTTGGAGTCTCACTCATCGCCCAGGCTGGAGTGCAGTGGCACACTCACAGTCACCCCAGCGTTTGACCTGCTGGGCTCCAGCAATCCTTCTGCCTCAGCCTTCCAAGTAGCCGGGCGCATGCTACCACACCCAGCTAATTTTTTGACTTATTATAGAGATGAGTTCTTACCATGTTGCCAAGCTGGTCTCGAACTCATGGGCTCAGCCTCTTGCCTCGGCCTCCTGAAGGGCTGGGATTACAGGCTTGAGCCACTGCATCTGGCCCAGATCGCTTTAAAAAAATTTTTTTTTTAAATCTAAGTCTCTGTTGCCCAGGCATTAGAGGAGTGTGCCACCTGTGGACCTGGCTAATTTTTAAAACTTATCTTTGTAGAGACAAGGTCTCATTATATTGCCCAGGCTGGTCTCAAACTCCTGGACTCAAGTGATCCTCTTCCCTTGGCTTCCCAAAGTGGCATGAGCCACTGCGCCTGGCCTCGATAGTATATCTAGTATAATATCTAGAATCTGTTCTTCAAAGTGTACCAAATTATTTGGTTATGTCTGCAAAAATACTAAGAAAAGAGCTCCTTATCTACTTACCTCTGTCAGCAGATTCAGAAAACCCCGATAGAGACATTCAAGTCATTCAAGTGTCTCTTCATAATCTTCAAAATACAGTTTCAGGGAGTAGTTCAGATGAGTTTATAATAGTATCATTCAAGTAAAAGGAACCAGACTCGACATTGTAAAGAGGTATACCCCACAACCCCAGTTACATAACATTATAATTTAATGCACTTGCTCTGTCCTGTGGAAAACTTGTTTAAACCTTGCCTTGCAGGATTGAATTTAGACTGTACATATATGTGAGCAAGTGCTAGGCACATGCTCTTGCAAAGTGTATGTAATCCAGAAAGATGAAGGTATTTTAGTATCTTTTTTTTTTTTGAGGTGGAGTCTCACTCTGTCACCCAGGTTGGAGTGCAGTGGCATGCTCATGGCCACCACAGCCTCAATCTGCTGGGCTCCGGAAATCCTTCCACCTTAGCCTTCCAAGTAGCTGGAATTACAGGTGTGCACTACCACGTCCGGCTAATTTTTGATTTGTTGTAGAGATGAGGTCTTGCCAAGTTGCCTGGGATGGATTTAGCATCTTGAAGAGACAAATAGGGATTTTCCTTGGGGAAAAGCAATGAGCTGTTCAATAAAACAGAAGCAACTTGATGTCATTGCCCATTCCTTCATGAAACTGAGAAAAGCAGAATTCTGTAACTCACTCTTATATGACACAATTTTTCAGCAGTCACATTAGGTATTTGTCTTAAAACTTCATGCCCAGGTTCTCCCTGTGCATAATCAGTAATTTTTATTCAAACATCATGACTATTTCCATTTCCATTACAATTTCCAGGAATACTTTAGGAATACTATTTTTACCAATGACTCATAATTGATTCAAAAGGAAATTAACTTTATCAGTAATGACAGTAGTGAGGTCCAGTTCCAATTTTCAACTATATATCCTTCTACATATTTTCCTTGATGACTAATTGTCCACTTCCAGCACAAGAATGCTAAAATAATGCAGAAGGAACCCCTACTAGCACTCATCATCTATACTATCCATGCTTCGGAGCATTAATCATAGAAAGTTTAGTTACAGGACCAGGTGCGGTGGCTTACAGCTATAAGCCCAGCACTTTGGGAAGCCGAGGTGAGAGGATTGCCTGAGTCCACGGGTTCAAGACCAGCCTGGGCAAACTGGCAAGACTTCATCTCTACAATAAATCAAGGGAAAAAATAATTAGCCAGGCATGGTGGTGCACGCCTATAGTTCCAGCTACTTGGAAGGCTGAGGCAGAAGGATCGCCTGAGCCCAGAAGGTCAAGGCTGCGGTGGCCGTGGGCGTGCCATTGCACTCCAGGCTGAGTGACAGAGTGAGACTCTGACTCAAAAAAAAAAAGAGAAAGTTTAGTTACAGTAGCCAAGCTGTTTGTGTCCTGTGCATTCCTTTCAGACCTTCCGATGGCTCCAGCGAATACCAATTGTCGGTATCTGCATTACTCTGTCTAAAGCTGGGCTGCCCCAAGTGTCACTGAATTCATGCTGACCACTTCCCGACCCCAGCAGCCCTGAACCAATGACGATTGGCAGTTGGTATGAGAATGCCCAGTCTTCTCACCACTAGGTGGCGTAAGTCTGAGGTTTGTATTTTGCAGTTTCAGAGTTTCACTGAGATTAAACTCCAGTCTCCTACAGTGGACACTAATTTAATAGTGTACCCTTTACTGGTTATCTTCCTTTCTCTATCTCATTTCCTCCACTTCCCTATTGGTATTTCCTGTGTTTTCTACATAAACGACTTGCTCTGCAATCCTTGTCTCAGGGGCTGCTTCTGAGAGAATCTAAATCAGTCATCAAATGCGTGAACAACGAGCCTGTAAATTATGATGTCCTGGTAAAATGAGTTACTATGTCTTACCAGTTTACACTACCTAATCCCAAGCAGTGATATTATATTTAATGTAACAGGCATATTTCTCCTAGTACACATTAAAAATAAATATGTTGTTCATTAAAGTATACATTTATAATGTGTATACTTTCCTAGATGTAGGATAAACTTCAATTCCACAGTTTAAAACATAAATGCATAACAATTAAAATTGTCTTTCAGAGTCGCAGTCACCCCTGGTTCTGAGTTTCTGCCTCTAGTGTGTTCATTCAGTTTAATAGATCATCTTGCTACTCCACTGAAATAAATAAATTGAAATAATCGAGAGTTTTGCTGGCATTCTTCTTTCTCTTCAAAGAACAACCTTTGTTAACACATGAAGGTAAACAGAAAGTTATTGCTCTCCTCTTGTTCTCTCTGAAACAATCCTTCAGGGTTTCTTGGGTCTCTTTGCAGCTACTGGTTTCACTAGGAATGGGTACTCAAAGCTTCTCCATCCTGGGAGACAATGGAGCAGAACAAAGTCATATTTGGCTTGCTTTCCTAAAACTCCCACAAAATTAATAAACCAGAGCACAAAGTTTAATGCTAACTTCTATGGAAGAGTCAGGAAAATTCAGAATTAAAATTGTAGTTAACTTGGACTTCTTTAAAGAGAAAGTACTCAACGATGTGGGACTTCACAAGGACTGTGGTCACAACCCCCATCCCACAGGACCCTTTCTTTGAGACTCTCAGCCTACACTCCCTTTCCTGGGATACTGTATCCCTTCACAAAAGAAGGGTCTCATCCCTGGCCTTTATCCCTCCCTGGTCTTTGTCTTTTGTCTTAAATTCTAACTCTCTCATAAAATCTCATCATAGCTGCAGAAAAAGAGTTAAAGTCAAAGGCATAAACCCAGAGGGAAAAATTGAATGTAAGAGAAGAAAAACAAACAAAAACAAATTTGGAAACTGAAAAACAGGTAGATGAGTAGTGACAGATTTACAAGTCCTAAAAAGGCCGAATCCTAAGCTAGCAGAGGGGAAGGCCAGAAAGCAACCCAACTTCCCTGGCAGAATCCCAAAAAGCAGAGCAACAAGTGGCCTGGAGTACTTCTGAAAACGAGAGTGAAAGCAATCTAAAAATAGAATGTGGGTGGCATATCTGCTGAAGCAGCAGTTAGATACCCAGCATCCTTACATGACTTCACAGGTGACGGTCCTTCTTTTACCTCTATAGGAGACTGGAGGAGTCATTTCAGAAGACGATAAAACAGAAGGGTTTCAATGGCAGGAAACCAGCCACAGTTGAGGTCAGGGTCCTGTGCTGAAAGTGGAGGATGGAATGGGTGAGGATAAGTGAAATTTTATACGCTGAACTCGAGATGCCCAGCCTTCTTCTCAGAATGCTCCCAGCCAGGTCTATGTCCTCTGGGCAACAAATTTGAAGAAACTTCTCAGGGTGACTTCAGTCGGCCTAAGAGAAAAGATCTAAGGATACGGACAGTAGAGTTTCCCCAAGGACATGGCCCGGGAAGACCATCACCCACTTTAAGATGGGCAGCTCTGATCCCAGGACACCAAGAGTCTCATGATTTGGGGCTCAGTCCTCACTGGGGCCAGATGGGGAAGTCGATACTTGCCATAGAGGGCATAACTTCAAAGACCATGCTTGCCTCCCTTATGATTCTTTCACTAGATCCTAAAAGAGTTTCCATAAAGTATCCAGATCAAGCCGGGCTCGGTGGCTCAGCCTATAATCCCACACTTTTGGGAGGCTGAGGTGAGTGGATTGCCTGAGCCCGCAGGTTCGAGACCCGCCTGAGCAACTTGGCGAGATCTCATCTCTACAATAAATCAAAAAATGAGCCAGGCGTGGTAGCACGCGCCTGTAGTTCCAGCTACTTGGAAGGCTGAGGCGGAAGGATCGCCGAGCCCAGCAGGTTGAGGTTGCAGTGGCCGGGAGCAGCCACTGCACTCCAGTCTGGGCGACAGAGTGAGACTCCAACTCAAAAAAAAAAAAAAAGTATCCAGATCTGCTACTAATCTGCTGAGTCATGAGGGCTGGGGGCAGAGCTGCCTGGAGCCTGAACAAGAAGGAACTTCCATCATTCTGGGCTCCAACTGAAGTACACAGGCTGTTCAAAAGAGCCAACATACCCAAATATGACACATGTGCTTCACAAATCCAACTGAAGTACACAGGCTGTCCAAAGAGTCAACACACCCAAATATGACACATGTACTGGACTTCTTTTTTAAATACAGTGATAAAAAGTTCAGCAACTTGTTCCTCACTTTAAAGAGGTTATCCCACCATGCCTCAAATAATTCAATGATGTGACAGGACTCGTTATAGATGATATTACAGGTTACTCAGTACTTCCTGCTTAAAACAGGAATAATTATTCATTATGATTCCCAGTTTCCATGATTCAGTATAGAACAGGTTGGCTTTGCTCCATGATGTTGAGGATCTGTCTGGAAGACTCAGAAGGCTTATTCATTACCATGTGAGTTTGCTGGGGCTGTTGGCCAGAACACCCACACTTTATTTCTCCATGTGGCCCGGGCTTCCTCAAACTATGTTGGCTGGGTTCAAATGGCAGGAGTCTCAAGACAGAGAGAAGCAGGAAGAAGCCATGTTGCCCTTTTATAGCATAGCCTCAGAAGTCATGCAGTGTCATAGTTGCTGCATTCTATTTATTGGTCAAGGCAGTTATAAAAGCCTACTCATATACAAAGAGAGAGAAAATAGCCCCTACTATTCAATGAAAAAATGTCAATGTCACATTATGAGTATGAGGAATGGGATATATTTGTGTGGCCATCTTTGGAAAATACAGTACATCACAGGGAGACAGTCAAAACCTCCAAAGACTAAATTAAGACATAGCTCCAAGAGCTGACACATTCCCCACATGGGACAGTAAACTCACACTGCTGTTCTGCCAAGTGGAAGCAAACTGCTTGTGGTATTTTTATCAAGATAGCCTTCCCCCTTCCAAATTGTCATGTTAATGGTGCATATCAGGTGTTCAGCACCATCCTGATTTGATTCAACAGGAAATGACTTCTGGAACAGCAACTGCAATGAGTATCCCTACCTGATGAAGTTAAAGAGACTCTACTGTCATTCTCCAGACCCACCCATCTACTGTACCAGCTAGATTGACAAGTTAAGTGGACATGTGATAGCAGTCACCACTGCCACATCTGTGAAGTCTTTTAATCCCTGCAATTACCCTAGAGATGTAGTACTGTATCCATTTATTGTTTGGGTGGGGAAGTGCTCCAGGAGCTTCCTCTTCTCCATTCCTTTATATATTTTTTAAATTTATTTTAAAAATTTGTCTTCACTACAAATTTGAAAGTCTAAGGAAGCTCCTTCCTTCCGACCCCAAAAAATTCATAAACATCTAAGCAAATTTATTTTTAAAATAACTTATTACAAAGGCAAAAGGTAGTATTCATAGGCTTAAGTCCAACTTCTAAAAGGTTGTGCAATCCTGAGGTAATCAGAGCACCAAGGCTAGTAAGGTTTCCTTAACCACCAGAATTCATAGCTTAATTTCTTCACTTATATCAAGGTATAAAAATCATGGTTCAACAAGAGAAAACAGTTCCCAATGATACTCCTGCATGGGCCCCCAAATTTTCTACTTGAGCTGATGTTATTCTCCCATTTGCCCCTGAGCTATTTCCCCAGATGTACCACTATTATTCTCTATTGCTTTTTGCACAAAGATGAGAGGAAACTTTCTTTGAACACAGCATGTTATTGGGGTGTGGCCTTTGATATTTAAAAACACTGGCTCATAGGTGATTGGATTTTCAGTGACAGTGCCCCATGAGTAGTCAATCATCAAGACCACACGAATCAACACAGAAGGCATAAGGAGTCCTCCCAACAAGACACAGATCTTCATTGCTTCCCTCCATTCCCTTCTTAACAGACTTTTCTTCACACAGCAAGCCAGTGTGGGGATTCTATCACTTGCTAAGGACATTTTTTCCAACTAGACTCCCAGGAACTTGGGGAACTACTTTAGGAGAAATTTAAGGTTCTACCGGACCTATGGTGAGGCTGACTTAGGTCAAAACTCCATTATTACCTGGTCTCCATATGGTCTTACTCTGACAAGTGGACAATGACATTACAAGTATCCAGAGATCAGTAATAGCTAAAAGCTAGTGTCTATTTGCTGCCCAAGTGTTTCTGTAGTTTCCTCACTGTACAGTTATCCAGATAAAATGGTAATGGGTTCTTCTGGGGGAAGGCCAGGAGTAAGATACACATTATGTATGGATATGGCTTTTATAAGCTCCCTCCTCAGGAAACGTAGCTTCTATTATTCAATAGGCTCTTAATCTGTAAACTAGCACAGGTCTAGCAATAGAATGCAGGGCTGCATTTCTATCTTGCCATCTGTCTCCAAACCTGGAGAAATTTTGACTATCCAGATCAAGTAGGATTTAAATGATCTATCATTTATCTGGGACCCTATCTTCATTTATCCACCTCCAAAGATCTTCATATCTATTCTGATGACCATAAATTGCATGGGTAGTCATTGTGAAAGACTGCTACTGGAAACACTGCAACTCTATTGAAATTAGAAAATACATGGGCACACACGTGTAATCCCAGCTACTCAGTAGGTTAAGGCAGGAGGATCATTTGAGCCCAGGAGTTCAATGCTGCAGTGAGCCATTGCACTCCAGCCTGAGAGATAGAGCGAGACCCAGTCTCTAAAATAAAAATTTTTAAAAAAGGAAATATACTTCACCACATTCCTGAACTATGGAGAACATCTACTAAGTCATGTGTCTCAAGACTTTGGTAAAGGGGATGTGGGATGTCTTTAGGATCCTGCCAGCGATAGGTTGGGAAATAATGTGTTTAGTGAATCATTCCAGAATTTCTCTTGGATTTCTTTCTCCATTGTATGCAAAAACATTTCTGTCATCTCAGCTTTTAGAATAGGCCAATATTATATTCAACTTTGTTTATTAAAAACATGCCCAGTTGCTGAATATAGGACATTAAATCCAAAATCTGTGGTAGGCATATTCATATCAATAAATACCACAAGACCTTAAATTACATCTTTCTCTTCTTGATTGAACACTCTCAATGTTTTTATAAGAATTCCTCATATTTTGTCCAATGACTGTATAAGCCTCATCCTCTGTGTACTTCCTGTTTGCTTCCTACTATGATATGATATACCCAAAATAAACTGAGACATTCTTGACAAAAACATTTAACCTTAATCTAATCAAGTTTCTAGAACTAACTTCCAGTTTCTAGGAAAATAAAAAATTTAGAACCTTCTGCCAAATAATTGGTTTGAGTCCTTCATTCTCTATTTATTTTTAACATTTTTGCTTTTGTAGAAACAGTCTCCCTTAGTTGCCCAGGCAGGTCTTGAACTGCTGGCTTCCAGTGATCCTCCTGTCTCAGCCTCCCAAAGTGCTGGGATTACAGGCTTGAGCACTTCAAAAAGTGAATGTCATGGGAAAAAAAAGTGTTAGAGGCAGTATTCCAAACCAAAAGAAACCAAACAGACATAATCACTAAATGTAATGCATGAAGCTAGATTGAATCTTGGTTTCAAAATAAAAGCAACAAAATATATTCCTAGGATAACTAGCAAAAAGAAAAGTGGACTGATTTTAGGTGACATAAAATGTAAATGTGCAACATACTTTCAAAGCATATAGTTGAAAATTTGTTCAACATTGAGTTTGTAAGCTCCCTTTGTGGTTTCATATAACTGTAGAATGATAATTCCCATTGCTTTATAGTAGTCTATTGATGAATATACCACAATTTATTTATTCATTTTTCTGCTGATGAACAGTTAGATTGTTTCCAGTTTGGAGCTATTATGAATAAGGTTTAATGCTCAAGAATATGTATTTTTATTTAGTATATACCTAGGAGTAGGATCATAGGTATATCTACCTAGCAATCGTAATAGAGAATACCAAAACAGTCTCCAAAGTAGTTGTGTCAATTTACACACCAAATAGTTCTCACTGTTCCATATTCTTGTCAACACTTGGTATTGTCTTTTTTCACCTTAGCCATTCTGGTAGGCATTTAGTGATATCTCACTGTGGATTTTATTTGTATTTCCCCAACTACTAATGAGGGGGGCATCTCTTCATATATATGTTAGTCATTTGGGTACCCTCTTGAAATGCCTATTCAGGTCTCCATTGCCTATTTTTCAACTACGTAGTCTTTTATTTTGCAGGGTTCTTCATATATTCTGGATACAATGTCTTTTTCATACTGTTTCAAATATCTTCTCTTCTCTTATACTGCCACATGCCTTTCTGCTCTCTTAATGAAATATTTTAATAAGGTCCTTAATTTTAATCAAATCAACATTATCATCTTTCTCTTTATGATTAGTGCTTTTTAACTTTTAAGTCTTCCCCCTCCACATGGTCACAAAGATGTCATCTCATACTATCTTTTAGGAACTTTATTAAATTTCACATTTAGATCTACAATCTATTATAGAATTCACTTTTTGTTATGGTATAAGGTAGAAGTCAACTTTCACTTTTTCTATATGCTTATCTAATATCACAACATCTTCTCTTAAAAAGACTACCCTTAATCCACAGCTCTGCATAAATCAGTATGTGCCTGGGGTTGTTACTCAGTTCTGTATTCTATTCCAGTGGTTTATATGTCTATCCTGCACTGACTCTATACTGTCTTAATTACTCTAGTTTTATAATAAATCTTTAATTCTGGCAGTGCAATTCCTCCAAATTTTTTTCCATGATTGTCATGGCTATTATAGATTCTTTGTATTTCCATATAAATTTTGGAATCAGCTTGTCAGTTTCCACACATACACACACACACACACACACAAAACCTGGTGGAGAATTTTTACACACTGATGATGGGTTGTTTCTTTTTCTGTGAAGTTCTATAAATTTTTATTTACTTTGAGGCTTTAAAAACTGCACATTTAAAATTGTTATATTTTCCTTGTGAATTGAACCTTTTATTATTATGCAGAAATCATCTGTGTTTCTAATACAGGATGAGTATCTCTTACCCAAATGATTGGGACCAGAAGTGTTTTAGATTTTGAAACTTTTGGATTGGGGAATGTTTGCATATACACAGTGAGGTATCTTGGGGATGGGACCCAAGTCTAAAAATGAAATTATCTATTTCATACACACCTAATATACATAGCTTGAAGGTAATTTTATATAATATTTTAAAATAATTTTCTGCATGAAACAAAGTTTTGACTGCCTTTTGCCTGCAGCCAGTCACATGAGGTCAGGTGTGGAATTTTACACTTGTGACATCTTGTCAGTGTGCAAAAGTTTTGGTCAAGTTTGTAAATATAAATGATGATGTAAATATAAATTATTCCCACTTATTTTTGGCTATTATTTGCTAGCTCTTGCTTGTTCTGTCTCTTTATCTTGAACATCTTCCTATCCTTATGCTTCAAGTAAGACTCAAAGAGGCCTTCACTTAAAAAAACTTCAAAACTCCAGGTGAAGGAAGGTGATCCTAGAAAAAAGGTCTGAGATGCCAGGAATATATTTTAAAAGTACAGTCTGATAATCTCAATATTTTCACTGTATTTATTCCAGTTATATTGTATTTTTTTTTATATTTTGGCTTGTTTCAAACATATTACTTTTTAATCTATTTGTTCTACCTTTCTGTACTTTAAAAAAAATTCTTACCTGGCTTTTTTCTTGAGGAGTATCGTTGATATTTTTGCTTATTTGCATTTTTTTATTCTAATTTTTCTTCATTATTGGTTTGGAATCTACACTCTCTATTTCTATTCCTAAGAGTAACCCTTAAATCTTGCCATGCATATTTAATTTAATGGTGCCTGTTTCTCTGCTTTTCAACTATTTTAATTCACTCTTCAATAATCTAGTTTCTGGCCCTAACACTCCAATGGAAACTGCTTTTACAGAAGTTTCCAAATGCTGAATTAAATGGTTCTTTTATCAATTGTTATCTCACTGGATTTCCCTGCTGATTTGACATTTGTGATCATCTCCTTCTAGATATTCTAGTCCTTGACATTGTACTTCCCTAAAGTTTTGTTTGTTTTGTGTAGTGTAACTCTATTCCTCCTCATCCCTACTCCATCTCCTCTCCTTCTTGGGCCTTTTCTCCTTAACTCCTATTAAAAATGAACATTTCCCCCCAAACTGTTCCAGCCCACTGCTTTTATTTCACAAATCCACCCTATGTGATCCCATCCTCTCCTATGGCATCAACTACCACCTCTATGGGCTAACTCTCAAATTAATTTCTCCAGCTTGACCTCTTCCTTGAACTTCAGACTCTTAAATCCAATTTCCAGCAGGTCAACCAGACTTAATATCACAGGCAACCCAGTTTTGACATGCCTAAAATCAAACTCCTAATTATCCTCTTTTCCCTACCTAGAGGGAAAACCAGTTTCTCTTCCTTCTGTAAGTTCTTTCACATAACCTAGAAACATGGGAGAGGTGACTCCTTCCTCTCCCTCTATCCCATATCTTATCTAGTACTGACACCTTCCAATTCTACCTCCTGAAGTATTTTTCTGGTGACTTTTCTCAAACAATATTCTATGGTTATTAGATATCCCAGAAAAAAAAAACAAACAGATTTCATGGCAAAATAAAAGTTGCTAAATGCTAGAAAACTAAGAAAAATTATTTATCATGGGACTTTTCAGAGCCACTACTATGTAGATACTATATTCTATATATCACAAGAGGTGATAAGACGTGACCCCTCCAAGCCTGCTTTAGTATTTCTGTGGATGACCTTTTAGCATCTAAGGCACTTCATTCTCCTTTACCCTCACTACCATGATCTACCAAGGTCAGTTCTTGCCACCTCTGGCTTCCTAGCTCTGGTCTTGTTTCCTCAAACACGTTGTCCACAGTGATGCAAGAATGAGCTCCCTAAATTGCCTGAGCCCACGGGTTCGAGACCAGCCCGGGCAACTTGATGAGACATCATTTCTACAATAAATCAAAAAATTAGTCGGGCATGGTGGCGCGTGCCTGTAGTTCCAGCTACTTGGAAGACTTGAGGCAGAAGGATCACCTGAGCCCAGCAGGCCGAGGCTATGGTGGCCGGGAGCATGCCACTGCCCTCCAGCCTGGGTGACAGAATGAGACTCCAACTCAAAAAAAAAAAAAAAGAATGAGCTCCTAAAACTCAAATCTGACCAGGTCACTCCACCATTCACACATCAGGCTAAGCTCCTTCATAGGGTATGGGAAGCCCCCCATGACCTTGCCCAACTTGACCTCCTCTCACCTCACACACCCTAACTCATGTGATACCTTAGAAACACCGAACTATGTGTGCCTCCCCAAATGTTCTATGATGTTGTAGGTTTCTATATCTTTGTTCACATGATACAGGAGGCACCCCCCAAAAGCAGAATTTATCAAAAATTGTGTATTTATTCTTACATGTCTAAACTTCAGTCGCCTTCAAAGTTCTGTTTGATGCAATACAACCAGAAACGCTTTTTCCACTGCTCAGGTTTTGAACTCGTCAGTTTTGATGCCTTTTAGTGCTTCTGTCATTTTTTGTTTCGCCTCTTCCACACTGGCAAAACGTTTCCCTTTGAGGACTTTTGCATTGGGGAAACAAAAAAAGTCACCCAGGAAAAGATCAGGCGAGTAGGGAGGGCGGGGCACAGGAGTCATGCCATTTTGGGCTAAAAAAACTCCTGAACACTCAATACTTTAATTGTACTCATTCCACTTATATTGTACTTTTTATATTTAGACTTGTTTCAAACATATTACTTTTTAATTCTATTTGTTCCACTTTTCTGTGCTTTTTAAAAATTTTTTTAAATTTAAAATTTTTATTATAAAGATGTGGAGTAGAATTCAGGGTTCCCTCAACTGCCAATCTCACCCCCCTCCCCTGACAGTTTCCCACTAATGCCAATCGCTTTCTTGTAGCATTATAATTGTTCAAGGTCTGCTTATGAGTGAGAACATACGGAACTCTGTTCTTTGTTTCTGTGATAGATCACTGAGTATGATCAACTCCAAATCCATCCAAATTGCTGCAAAGTCCATATATTTGTCCTTCTTTATGGCTGCTTAATATTCCATTGTATATATGTACCACATTTTTTATATCCAGTCCAGCTTCGATGGGCAACATGGTTGGTTCCATGTTTTTGCTATTGTGAATAGAGCTGCAACAAACATACGTGTGCAGGTATCTTTTTTGTAGAATAATTTGAGTTCCTCCAGCTATATTTCCAATAGGGGAATTGCTGGATAATGTGGAAGAGAAACAAAGCAGGAGGTATCACACTTCCAGACTTCAAATATTATTATAAGGCTACAGTAATTAAACAGCCTGGTATTGGTACAAGAACAGGCACATAGACCAATGGAACAGGATAGAGATCCTGGAAGCAAAGCCTCAATTCCTCGACCAACTCATCATTGACAAAGCCTCCGACAACAACCACAGGGGAGAATAGAACCTATTCAGTAAATGGTGCTGGGAAAACTGGCTGACCACATGCAGAAGATTGAAACAGGACCCCTACCTATCACCATACACAAAAATTAACTCTAAATGGATCAAATACCTAAAACCTCAAACTATAAGAATCTTAGAAAATGCAGGAGACACCCTTATGGAAATGGGAATTGGGAACCAATTCCTATTCAGAACCCTAAAGGCCAATACCTTTTCTGTGCTTTAAAAAAGATTCTTACTTTGCTTTTTTCTTGAGAAGATGGTTGATATTTTTGCTTATTTGCATTTTCTTATTCTAATTTTTTCTTCATATTGGTTTGGAATTTACATACTCCATTTCTATTCTTAAGAGTAACCCTTAAATCTTACCATGTACATTTAATAGAGCCTGTTTCTCTGCTTTTCAACTCTTTCAATTCACTCTTTCACTGTTTGAGCAGTGGAAAAAGTGTCTTGACAGGGGTACTACACTAAACAGAAAGTACTTTGAAGGTGTCTGAAGTTTAAACATGTAAGAATACACAATTTTAGTGTGCTTGTAAATCACCCATCATGAAATGGGCCAACGCATTGAAACAGACTCCAAAAAATATTAACTGAAGCTGAACACAGCCTTTCACAATGCTAGCAGGTGCACTGATGCCAATAGGTTCCTGGAATACTTACCTAGGGGGGAATGCCTGTACTACAAGGGGCCCATACTCCAAGGATAATTCCAGGTTTTGGGGGGGTCCCCCTCATATATATCTGGAATATTCTTATCCACACCCACTCCCTGGATGGCTGTTACGTCTCTGAGACTCAACTTGAGTGCCACTGTCCTTAGGAAGGTTTCCCTGACTGGGCTAGGTGCCCCCACCCATGTCCCATAATCGACTGTATAAGAAGTAATAAATTTGCTGCCTCTTGAGACCATGAGCTTCTTAAGGACAACAACTATGCCAGATTCATTCTATTTTTCGTATCTATTCTTCCCAAATTCTAAAAGCTGATGGGCTACAAGGCTCAGTTCTCTACCATGCTTTCTACATAGGTGACTTCACCTGGTCTCATGGCTTTACACAGCATCCATACCCTGATGACTCCCAAACTGATGCCTCCAGCTAAAATATTTCCAATACAGACATTTACACTTGTTCTGTTCTCTGCGAGATCTCCACACAACTGTCTGCTTATTCAGGACTCAGTTCAAATGGAATTTCCTCCTGATCACACCATCCAAATGACCCTCACACCCACTCTCTCCCCTTACCTTGTCTTATTACTATCTGAATTAAACCAATTCATTTACTGGTTTACTGTCCACCTCTCCTACACACTATACTATGATATTGGGGGTTTATTCATTGGTTTATATCCAGAACGTAAGACAGTGTTTGGCACACTATAAACACTTACTAGATATTTGTTGAATGAATTACTGCCTAACAAAGGTCTGACACATAATACATACATGTTAATAATATCTGAGTGCATACTAAGTGCCCAATATTGCACTAAATACACCATAAGAATTGCTTCATGTTATCATAACTATTGCCATTAGCCCCATTTCACACTGAGACACAGGTGTTTAGTAGTTTGCTCAGTTCCCAAAGTAAGAAGGAATATGAATATTGGCAGTCTGATACAGAACTCACTTTCTTAGCCACTGTGCTATCCTCTTGCTAACATCTGTAAGTTCTCAAAAGGTATACCAAAGGAAAGAAGGAAGAGTCCAAGATCCCTTTTGCTGAGAGCAGAAAGGGAGTCAAGCAGAGGAAAAGAACAAAAGATGATTTACCTTTTATATTTCACACTCTGCCCAGGATGAGTGTTCCATCTTGAATTCCTGACACTGGTTCAGAAGGTTCAGCTCCTACTTTTTGTCCTGACAGCTCAGAGAAGGCCGAGTTACCTTTACCAGTCAAAGCTACTGCTCTCTCGGCAGGGAAGAATTTAAACTCTGCCAGCTCTGTCTAGGGATCTCTAGTAGACCCCTGGCCAACTGCTTCCTTTCTCTGAGTCTCAGCTTCTCCATCTGTTGGGGAGAAAATGTGCTGTTCTGATGTTCTTTGACTCTAGCAAGTCGCTGTAGTTCTCTCATCTCACAACTCTAGACACCACTGGAGAGAGCTCCCTTTCTGACTGTTGGAGTCTGGGCCTGGCCCTTGGGTATGAGAAGTACTGAATTTTCTATACATGAAGTGAAGGAAGTACCTTGCAGAGCAGGGGTGTAACTCATACTTCTCTGGAGTGACACACAGTAACAGCCAAGCAAATGGTTCTTCCCTGCAATATTTATTAAGGAATTTACACATACACAGGAGAAAGGCAACCAAGAATTGTGGTTCCCACACATGAAATCTTTTAAGCAAAGTTTTCTTGTTTCAATTTTCAAGTGGGGTGAACAAGGACTGAGAGGAAAGCTGTCCTGGCTCTCTGCCTCATACACCTGGGAAAGGAGGGGAAACAGAGCACCCCAGATATACAGGCATGAAAGAGTGATCAGCAGATTGGGAGTAGATTGAGAGGAAAAAGGGAGCTATCAATGAGATGGCAATTTTTTAAAACTAGAAGAAAAACGTAACAGCTTTAGGCTGTTGATAAATTAATTCCTCTCTGTTGTAAACCTAAAACTAAAAAAAAAAAAACAACAACCAAACAAACAAAAAAAACACCCAGAGCAGATGGGAAGTGGGAGGTGGAAAACACACACTCACACACACACACACACACATGCACACGCACACACACGCACGCACGTGAGCAGCACACACATTAAGCTCTGCATTCCCACTGTAGGGGTTGGTCCTCCAGCCATGGAGCCAGATCCTACTGAAGGCAGGTAGGAGGCAGGAAAGAGATGCGTGTCTGTGTGTGGGATCTTCATAAAGTCTTTGGTGCTAATAAAGGCTGACTGAAGCAGCAAGTCCTGAAGGCCTAGATCCAGAAAGCAACTCAGGGCGAATACAGTAATATTTTTGCTCATCCTCACAGGAGGGGGGGCTTGCCTCATCTCAGGGTTAGGGTCAACCTGATCCAAGACCCAAGGAGTATTTAATTTGATTTCAGTACTTTCTGCATTCCTATAAATCATATGAACATGATGCCTCCGTCTTCAAATTTAAATACTTAGAAATAGCTTATTAACACATAGATCTCTAAACTTTCTCTTTTCCCTAATACATAACACCTATAGACCCTTCTGAGAGTCTGATAGAGGTTTAACCTTGAGGGAAGGTACTCAAAGGTATGCACATTTCTCCTGCAAGTTAAGTGCCTCTGCCAACAATTTCTAAGGTGCTGGTGCCAGGAGAGGACTCAGGGCCGAGAGCCTGGGGAAGAAGTTGGGATGGCTAGGGGACATGTACAACATAAAGCAACAGAGAGGTCTTTGTGTTTGGGAAGTGGCCAGGCTGGGCAGGATGCCAAGCCCCAAATGACTTATGGAGCAATCTCTAAACCAAAGAGAGAGAGGTCGGAAAAGAGGATGGGGCGAGGAGGATAGGGAAAGGAGAGCGCTAGGGCTGATGAACGTGGCGGCCATACAGGTGTTTTGTTTTTATTTCCACATCTGAGGACTGAGAGTCTGATTTGCTGCCTGTCCATTTCCACCGCTCATTGACTGTCCATAGCTCATCATGCCGTTGGCGCCATAGAAGTTCATCCCAGCCATCTGCTGGGTCATCTGAAAGGGAGAGAGGAGACTTTCAGACCAGGCTGTGGGCATTCAGCCAATTAGTACAAAAGGCAGGGTGGAAACCCTTTTGTCTGTGGGGAAGGAGAAAATGAGACAACGGGAAACATTGTTATATATGGTACATCCTAGACCTTAAGAGTCAGATAATCTCAAGACCACACACTCGAGGAACTTTTCAGGAGTGTGACGTTGACCAAGACTAATGTTCAAAGAGGGAAAGAAGGTATTCTGGATCTAATCAACAGAAAAACAGCATGAGAAGTTCTTCTCTTCTTCCTTTCCAGTCTCTTATCGGGGCCCATTGTTAACTTGCCTGGCCAATCCTGAGAGTCGAAAGAAAAGCCCCTGACTCCCGTGCCTCATCTTCAGCATAGCTATTACTTCCAATGTCAGGGAAAGCGCTTGTACACGCTTGCTCATTTGCAGAGGGGGGATAAAAGGCACTTTTTAAAAAAAGGCACTACATTGTTCAGAACGAACAAAGGCAAAAAAAAAAAAAAGAAAAGGAAAAGGAAAAGGCCAATGTGTCTTCAGTACATGTGACCAAAAGGAGAAAAGAGCATGTGGGATAAGGACTAGGGTGAGGGGAAAGGTGGTGGGGGGTGGGGGAGAGTCTTCATGAACTAAACTGAAAAACTGGTCCTTGGCAGTGAACAGAAGAAATAATATCCAAGAAAAATGACTTGAATTTCCTGAGCCTAGTACATTTTCTGTATAAGTTCTTTTTCTTTAGGAGAAAAGTCTTATTTTCTTCTACCAACTTTTAAAGAAAATTTCATACTTACAGTAAAGTTGAAAGAATAGTAAAATGAAACCCATATATCTCTTCCTTAAATTCACCAATTGTTAACATTTTGTCATATTTTCTCTCCCTCTCTTTATAAAAACTTGAAACAATTTTTGATAAGCATTAAAAGTTGTAGATATCATGATATTTGAGACCTTAAGAAGTCAGGAAGCATCACATAAAAATGAACACTTGAATAAACCCACAATACTATTAACAATCTCAAGAAATTTAACATTGACACAATAGTCTAACATACAAGACATTTCAGTTTCATATCTCTTTAGTCTCCTTTAATCAAGAACAGTTTCCCTATCACTTTGTTCCATTTTTTCCTGATGTTGGCATTTTTAAGAATCCAGGCCAGTTATTTTGAAGAATGTTCCTCAGTTTGGATTTATCTCATGTTTTTTTCACAATTGGATCCACGTTAAATATTTGTGGCAAGATTTCTATGTAAGTGATATTATGTCCTTGTTAGTACAAGGTATTAGGAAGCACATGAGATTAAGGTTTCCCATTGTTGGTAATTTTATTTATTTGTTTATTTATCTATTTATTTATTTATTTATTTATTTATTTTTAGTCAGAGTCTCACTCTGTCACCCAGGCTAGAGTGTAGTGGCATGATGACAGCTACAGCAGCCTTGACCTGCTGGGCTCAGGCAATCCTTCTGCCTCAGCCCCCCAAGTAGCTGAGACTACAAGCACACACCACCACGCCCAGCTAATTTTTAAATTTATTGTAGAGATGAGGTCTTGCCATATTGCCCAGGTTGGTCTAGAATTTCTGGGCTCAGGCAATCCTCTCACCTTGACCTCCCAAAGTGCTGGGATTGCAGGCATGAGCCACTGCAACTGGCTGTTGTTGGTCATTTTATGTTTGATCATTTGGCTAAGGTAGTAGTCATTTTTTTCCATTATAATTAACAAACAACCTGAGGGGTATTTGTTTGAGAATGTGTGAATACCTTGTTCTTTCTACAATTACTATCTATCATTCTTCTGTAAAGAAGACTTTCTCTCCCTCCATTCCATACTGAATTTTTAAAAAATATCACTGTGGACTCATGGGTTCTTTTTATCATTCAATGTGTCATAATCTATTACTGTTATTGTTCCTTTTGATGTTCAAATTATTCCACTTTTGGCTGGTGGGAGCCTCTAGAAGTGGGCTCATGAGTCCCTTTGACATGTTCCCACCAGTTTTATAGCATTTCATTCCTTACAGAAATAAAAAGAATGAAAATAAGTGAGTTAAAATTCCAACTATGAAAGCTAGAACAAGAAAAATAAAGTAAACCCAAAGTAAGCATAAGGATGGACACAGTAAAGATAAACCAGAATTTGAGGCAGAAAACAGGACAATGTAGAACCAATACATCAAAATCCTGGTTCTTTGAAAAAAATTAACAAAACTGCCTGATATCACTTTTGATAAATTAATTTGAAAATCTTGGTGAAATTACTTTGAAAATCTAGGCAAATATAGTTTTCCAAAATTGACTTCCATAGAAGAAACAGAAAATTATCAAGGAATTGCTATAAAAGAAAGCAACAGGGACACATAGCTCCCATGGGAATTCTACAAAACCTTCAAAGACCAACACTACATAAATTATTCCAAACCACCGAGAAAAACATAAGAATATTTTAATAAAGTATAACACTGATACCACCCTGATAAAGACAGTGTGTACATGCACTGACTCTCTGGTATTCCTTTTCCTATCCTTTTGTTCTCATGTTAATTCACTTTGCTATAAGGTACTTCTGTGAACCTAGTATCAAAGCAGGCACTGCTTTGTGAGGCAATTTGAACACTGTTTCTTTTGATAGAAGAGCTGCCTATTGAGATGACCGGTAAGTTTGGTCTTAATTCCATCATATTGTATTTTTACTGTGTTTATTATATTTGCTGCACTCTGTAATCTGTTCTAAAAGCTATTTGGGTATTTAGAAAGTTTCATATTTTTTGTTCTAGTTGATTACCTTTATCCTAACACTTTTAATAATGCCGGCCGGCTACTATATCTCACGCCTGTAATCTCAGCACTCTGGGAAGCTGAGGTGGGAGGACTGCTTGAGCCCAGGAGTTCGAGACCAGCTTGGGCAACATAGCCGATAAGTCTCTACAAAAAGTCAAAAAATTAGCCGAGTGTTGTGGTGCACGCCTATAGTCCCAGCTACTTGGGAGGCTGAGGCAGAAGGACTGTCTGAGCCCAGGAGGTTGAGTCTGTGGTAAACCCTGATCATACCACCACACTCCAGTCTAGGTAACAGAGTGAGATCCTGGCTCAAAAAAAAGAGAAATGTCCTTGGTCTTCTTTTTCCTTACTCGAGCTTCTATGACTTGGCTTTTCAGCTTATTATATCCTTTGACTTCCACTTATTTCCTATGCAAATTACTTTATTCGACTTCCCCCCATTTTTCTCCCTTCTCCTTCCATTACTTTTAGTTGTATTTCTGTTTGTCAGAATACAATGTATATTCTGCCACCCTTGTGACCAACATTGCTTTATCTCAGATTCTCAATTAAACAGTCAATGCTCACCATCGATCCTTTTGCCAAAAATGACCCATTATATCTTGGATGAAGCTTATCTTCTGTTAGATTCCTCAGGAAAGGCTTGTAACTGTGGTACACCCTGAGTTCTTGCATATTTAAGATTATTTTTTACAACCTTGATACTGAAAGGATAGCATGGCTGGTCATAAAATACCTGTTTTGCATGTATTTGAATGTCTTGAAAATATCACTCCTCTTTGTTGTCTTTTCATATTTTGCTGTTAGGAAGTCTGATGTCAACGTGGATGGTTTGTTGTTTTTATAAGTGAAAGATTTTTGTGGGTGGGAGGTACAGAGAAGGTTGGAGCCCTGAACATGTTTCTTGCTCTTAAAGTCTACTAAACCTGTAGATATGCTTTAGAGTTGACTATTTTGGGTCAATTTTCCCAGACACACAGTGGGCACTTTCAATATCATATTCAAGTCTTTTATTTCTAGAAAGTTTTCTTGTATGATGGTTTAAAAATATGTTAATTTTGTTCCATATTTTGTTTTACTTCTTTAGGTGTCTCCAAATATACATATGTTAAGTTTTCTTTTGCCTAATGTCTATATTACTTTCTCTCTGATTCTTTTTATTCCTTTCTACATTTAGTTTTCATTCTCTTAGCTGTTTCATGCCTTTCCTCAATGCCAAAAATATTTTCAGCTGAATCTATTGTCTTTTGGCTAATTTGTAATTCAGTCTGTTAAGATAATTTTGTCTTTTTCTTTAATTTCCTTCCTGAGTTCAGTAAACTTTCATTTCATAACACCCAGCTTTTTATCCACTTTGGCTCTAAGTTTTTGAAATTCTGATTTAAGCTGCTTTGTCTTATCTGCAAATGTTTAAGGACATTTAATTCAGGTTGGTAGATGTGTAACAATTTTATTCTGCCTCATGACTGCTTTCTGAGGGAGAGTATTCACTACCTGAAACGTTTTAATTTTTGTTTTCTGTTTTCTTCTCACAGTAGTTTTGCACAAATATTATCTGCCATGTTCTGTTTATTATGTAGTGTCTTATTTTTCTGAATCAGCAATAATAGCTGTGAGGCTTACTAAATGTCTTAGTTTAAGAGCACCATCTTCTATTAATGAAGTAATTATTTTGGAGGAGGGAGGATGATGTATATTCTGATTTTGTGATTCTCATTTCCACTTCTCATTTCTTCCTTTCTCTTTGTCACCAGGTCCTCCAAAAGGTACCTTCTCCTTCTAAGTCATGCCCATCTCCCCCAGAAGCCACACTTTCCCAAGGCTACCACCTAGAATACTACGTATTTCAAGACCTTGTTTTTGATCCTCTAAACAAGCAGAGTTCTAATCTACCAGGTCTCAGAATTCTTCTCAGTAAGTTTCTGATTAGGGTAGGTCTTTCTCCTTCTGGGGGGTGATTTTTTCTATGCTGTTACCCCTAAGCCCCTGCTACCTCTCCTTTTATATACATAGTCTCCTCTGGGATACTAGCTCTGCGTGTTTATATGTCCACTGTCATACCGTTCAAAGCTTGTAGTATTCTGTCTACTAAATGCAGTTGTTGTGAGAATATCTGCATTCTTGTTTGTCTGTGTAGGTTTCTTGTGTTTGTTTTTGTTTCTGAGAACATGTAGAAGACTCAGATTTAGGCAGTTGCCCTTATTCTGCAGGAACCCAGAACTCCTCAGAAAGTCTGACTTTAGATAGACCTTCTAGGAGGAAGAAAACAAACTTAAGACTGTCTCTGGCATTATCTCATGTACATGGAAAAGATTCAAAGGATAAGGGAAAGACACAAAGTGAGACAACCTTGAGGAAGGCTCAAAACTCTTGTCCCACATAAAATAGGGTAGCTTACCTGAGTAAGGTTCCACTGCAGCTGCTGAGCTGGCTGAACCCCATATACAGTCTGGGGCATGGCTGTCATGCCTGCCATGTAGCCAGCTGGCTGGGTGGTCATCATTCCATTCGGCACACCCATCATCGATGCCTGCATGCCACCCATATAGCCTGCAGGCATGGCCATGGGGGCAACCATCCCAGAAGCTCCTGGCTGAGCTACCATGCCTACTGGTGGGGGGATCATGCTCCCCATTATGCTATTAGGAGGTGTAACCCCAGGGAAGCTGGGGTAGGCTGTGGGATATGCCATCTGAGCAGGAGCCATGAACATTGCTGCCAAGAAAACACACAAAGAGGTCTCTTAAAGAGGAAAGAACACAAAGCCCAAACTCTAACTGGCTACTCCTTTCCAGCTAAAATTTCTTAGGGCTGCTCAACTTATAATGCTCTTTTATATAGCAAAGTAGGTAGACAGATTCTCTACAAGACTTGCTATGGCTTACCAATGAGCTGCTGACCTTTTAGGGTCCAGATCCAGACTCTGAGTCAGACCTTACAGAGATGTGACCCCAGACCCTGCAGAAGGATGGCTTTGGGTTATATTACTATCCATCTGCTGATACTTTGTGGCTTCCCAAGAACTGTAATGTTCAAGCTTGTTTGGTATATGTTGCCCTGGACCCCAAAGCAACTGTCCCCTGTCACAAATAATTCCTGCATGGAAGCCCTCAAGTCTCTATCCAGCACATGGCCATGACAACCATGAAATGTACCTTGAGTAGGCATTTGTGGCGTCTGGGATCCATATAGTGAAAGGATGGAGTCCTTAGACAGTTGTTTTTTGCCTACTTCTTCTGATTTGCTCCCTGGTTCTGGAAACAAGTTCAGGTTTTCAGGAACAGAGCCGGCACTCCCTGCAGTTGGCATGGAACCTACAACCTTATGGCAAAGAGAGTGGGAGTGGGGGAAGGAATTGGGAAGGTTCTCATGGGGGCCTCTTTAGGGACCTCCCTTACTTCTCTGCTGTTTTTAACATTTGCACTAAAAATTCATGGGTCAGGTTAGTAGTTTCCTGACATTTTTACCATAAAAATGCCTGAAAACACCGGATAGTTAAGCTCTGGTACAATCTTTCCTTTTCAGCAAAACAATGTGACGTGGTAAAAAACACAATGATGTAGCAGAGAGAACTAAGTTTAGATTCCAGTGCAGCCATTTACAAGCTGTATAACCAAAGGCTGGTCACATAACTTTTTTAAACTAATATTTCATCATCTATAAAATATCCATTTAGTAGGTATGTGGTAAAGATGTGAAATTATTCATGAAATATACAAATTAATATACAAAACCACCTAGCACTGTGCATGGGACACCACAGGTATTTCACAAATGGTAATCATTAAAAGTTTGAAGTCTTTCATACCTACAATTCTGACAGTTAACTCAGGCCAAGGAGCTGGCCTGAAGTATCAGCCTTCACAATCTCACACACCTTTGATAGAGGCCAACTTAAAGGGCCCACCCTTTTGGGGCAGGAGACAAAATAGTATGAACGGCAATCTTAGGCTGTGACAGAAATGACACAATGTTAAAGGAAGTCAAGAAAGCCAAGGTCCAACACTACCAAGGAAGCACGACTTAGTTCCAGAATTATGATTTCAACATCACCCTTTCCAGAATGCTCTTTAATTCTGAAGAGCCCATGAGACTCACCTTTCTGGAAACTGACGAGGAAGGGGATGGAACAGAGGCCAAAAGATCTAAATCCTTCTCTAGAGTATTGCTGGTCTTACTATTTGCAACGGAGCAGGCCACAGGAGCATCTAGAAAGGGAGATCAAAGTTAAAGTGTAGCACTGCTCATGAAGCCTACGCCTTCTTGCTGTTCTCAATAAAAAGCAGAGAAGGCCCATATTTCTGGAACCATCCAGAAATTTGGATGGGGCTTCTCAAAAGAGGCCTCACCCCACATTCCCAAGAGTACTCTAGGGAAGCCCATAGCCCAGCTCTCAGGCACAGAGCAAGCAGTAGGAGCCCAGGCCTGAAGGCTACATCAGCACCATAGCTGGAGGCTGGCCAGTTCTCTTCTGGCTATTTGGAGGGCAAGGTGTGTAGGATTCATTTTCAGAAAGTAATGAAAGGTACAGAAAGTAGAAGCCTAAGTATCCAGTAACTTAAATCAGCGGAAGTAGACTGAAACAAAGTACAACCATCATTGCCGTGAAAGGCAGAAAATAGGCTTTCTTTCTGAAAGGGTAGAATCACTAGATCAGGATTTCAAAGGTTTGGAGAAAAATGACCACAAGGTAACAGGCCATCTCAGAAATAGGTTACACCTGAAAAATGAAAGGGATGGGGGAAGGGAGTGGAGTACAGGGAAGTGACATGAGGCTCGAAGGTGCTATTTAGCAAAACTGCTGATATTTACTGAGCACTATGTGCCAGGGATGGGGCTAAGAGCTTTAGAGGCATTGTCTCATTTAATCTTCCCAACAACACTGTTAAAGTAGAGACTCTTATTCTTACTGCATAGATTAGGAAAGTAACATTCAGAAGTTAAGTAAACTACCCAAAGTGTCACAGACAGTAAGTGGCACAGTTGGGACACTGGCTCCAAAGGCTATGCGCTTAACCACTGCACTATACTGTTGAACTGAAAAATGTCACAGTAAACACTTGCTTAGAGCAGCTACTCAGATGTAAAACATAACCAGAAGAGTATGAGAGAATAATCTTAGCAATGAAGACACACAAACTGGGAATCCCATCTCTGCCTAGCTTCCCAGGATCACTGAAAATTCATCAAAATCTGTAAGAACATGGGAACTGAAAAGTCTAGCTCTTACCAAGGCCCAATAAATCCATGACAGGTGCTGAGGATTTCGGGGAGCTTTTCCGAGGTAGCTGTGGATCTTCTTTTTTCTGTGGCTAAGGTGAAAATATGTTATAGAAAGAAATAATCAGGTGTTTTTTAATTCTTTTTTTTCCCCTCTCCACTGTAAAGCAACAGTATTCTTGTAACGTGGTTGCTGTTATACAAAGAGAGTTACCAAAGAAACATAACTCAAGAAGTGTCAGGTGAAAGAATCAAGTCAGGAAGCACGAGTACATAAACCAAACCTAAAGTAAAAAACAAAGGTATCACCTGTGATTGTCTGGCTTTCTGAAGAGACAGATCTTTCTGAAACCAAGACAACCAAAGAACAGGGGATCCAACAGAAGCAGCAGTTTTTGGTCCCAAGAAAAGTCAAGAATAAAGGTAGGTATCTGATGGTACAAGAGCCAAGAGCCAACAAATCTCCCAGTGGCTAGAAAACCTTTACTTTAATACCAAAAGGGAGATCAGTTAAAAGATTATGAAATTCACCCTGTCACTATCACTAGTGATTGTGTCCACAGACAATGAAATTCAGAATGATGACAAAAGACTCTTCCTTAAGCAACAACAAATAAAGTCCTTTCCCCCAAGATTGCAAGCGCTTATATTACAGTATCTACTACTACAACCACAATATGTCCTGCGTAAAAAGAAAGGTGCCTGCTTGAATATGACAAAGCAAGAATACACGACGGGATCATTTAAAACAAACTAGTATGGTCTGACTTCTGGACTGTCCTTTACTGAAATAGAAAAATGAGGTACAGAAGGTCTAACAAAAGACGGACCAATGCTGGGGTAGCCTGTGCTCAGAAGGTGTCACACAGCCTTGGCATTCTGGCTTGGAATGTGTCTCTTGCTTAGACGGGACAGATGCATTTCCTAAGCTCCCATCTGGACCCAAAGAGAAGTGTTACAGAGCAGACAGGCAGCAGCAAGTAATGGGAGAGAAGCAGAAATGGCAACAAACAATCTAATCCAGATGTGGAACCTTTTAGCACCAGGTGCAATGGTGTGATATGGTACCCACCACGAGGCTTCCCGCACCTCCCCTCCACACATATGAACATACCTGGGGCTGTCTAAACAGTGCAAATACTACCCCACTCACCATTTTCACTTTCTCAAAAACAACAGGTTCCATTTTTTTCTCTGGAACTGGTTCACTCCCTCTTTTCCACTTATCATCTTTTTCTTTCTATAATGGTTTAACAAAACAAGACAAAGAACACAGGCACCAAGGTGATTAATAGTTCAATAAATTATAATTCCAAATATCTAAAAAGGACATTCTAAATCTTTACTGATTCTAATGCAGACGTCTGACAAACTTGGGGGCGATGTCTTGGTGTGGAGCATGAGTTGATCTCTTCCACATTAGCCTTGATGCTGTATGAGGCATCCTTCAAACACACACCCATCTTCTTGGTCTAACCTATTCATGATTCTTGAAATTTGCAGTTTAGGCTATCTACAGAGGCTAAAAAGTTTTACCAGATTGTTGCCCATCTTCACCCCAAATTTAACTTGCCCATGCTTTGAGAGACCCCCCTCATCTTAGTGTACTAGTGAATACATTCATGTTCACCTTACTCAGCTTATGTCCTTTGTGATTTTATAAATTCAATCATAGATCTCTCAACAGTTATCTCTCTTTTTAAAAATCAGAAAATAAATCTTAATTTCAAGTTTAAAGATTTAAAAAACAGGCCATGTGTGGTGGCTCACACATATAATCCCATCACTTTAGGAAGCCAACTTAAGGCCAGGGGTCAAGACCAGCCTAGACAACATAGCAAGATCTTGTCTCTAAAAAAACAATTGTCTAGTTTAAATTAGTAAGGAGTGTTGGTGCCCACCTCTAGTTCTAGCTACTTGGGAAGCTGAGGCAGGAGGACCACTTATACCCAGCTGTTAGAAGTTATAAAGAGCTGGCCAGGCGTGGTAGCTCAAGCCTGTAATCCCAGCACTTTGGGAGGCCAAGGCGAGAGGATTGCCTGAGCTCAGGGGTTTGTAACCAGCCTGGGCAACTTGGAGAGATTTTGTCTATACGATAAATCAGAAAATTAGCCAGGCATAGTGGCACATGCCTGTAGTTCCAGCTACTTGGAAGGCTGAGGCAAAAGGATCACCTGAGCCCAGCAGGTCAAGGCTATGGTGGCCGTAAGTGTGCCACTGCACTCCAGCCTGGGTGACAAAGGAAGACTCTGACTCAAAAAAAAAAAAGAGAAGTTATAAAGAGCTATGATTATACCACTGCACTCCAACTTGGGTGGCAGATCAAGGCTATCCCTTTATTTTATTTTTGAGTAGGAGTCTCACTCTGTTGTCCAGGCTGGAGTGCAGTGGCAGTGGTAGGCTCATGGCCACTGCAGCCTCAACCTGCTGAGCTCAGGCGATCCTTCTGCTTCAGCCTTTCAAGTAGCTGGAACTATAGGTGTGTGCCATCACACCTAGTTAGTTTTTTTATTTATTGTAGAGACGAGGACTTGCCAAGTTGTCCAGGCTGGTCTCAAACCTAATGAGCTCAGGCAATCCTCTCGCCTCCATCTTCCAAAGTGCTGGGATTACAGGTGTGAGCCACCACACCTGGCAGACTCTATCTCTTAAAAAAATTATAAAAACAAAAATTAAGAACTAAAGTTTAAAAAATGTAAATGTAAAACAAAGCCACAAAGTAACCTTAAAACTATAAGCACATAAAAGAAAGTACAGGCCGGATGTGGTTGCTCATGCCTGTAATCCCAGCACTTTGGGAGGCTGAGGTGAGAGGATTGGTTGGGTCCAGGAGTTTGAGACCAGCTTAGGTAACGTAGCGAGACCTCATTTCTACAAAAAAAAATTTTTTAATTAGCCATGTATAGTGGCACATGCCTGTAGTCCCAGCTACTCAGGAGGCTGGGTGGAAGGATTGCCTGAACCCAGGAGGTCGAGGCTGCAGTGAGTCATGATTGTGCCATTGCACTCCAGCCTGGGTGACAGAGACTCCAACTCAAAAAAAAAAAGGTATAGTATATATATGAAAAAATGTTTGGTTTTGCCAGTGATCAAAAATTTAATTTAAAATGCATTTTAGAGAAGAGAAAAATCTTAATAATAATAATAATACTATCTAACTTTGGTAGGAACGAAGTGAAATTAGTACTCTTATACAATGCTGAGAAGACAGTGTAAAATGGCAAAGCTTCTGGAAAGTATATTAGCAAAAGTATGAAGAGACAAATACTGAAATTCTTTGAACTAGATAATACCACATCTTTTAATGTGCCTTAAGAAAGTAATCCAAAATCTGAAAAAGCTATACACACCAAGAAGTTCACCTCAGAATTATTATTACTGTTATTTTTGAGTTGGAGTCTTACTCTGTTGCCCAGGCTGGAGTGCAGTGGCACGCTCATAGCCACCTCACCATTGACCTGTTGGGCTCAGCCTTCCAAGTAGCTGGAACTATAGGTGTGCTACTGTGCCTGGCTAATGTTTGATTTATTGTATAGATGAGGTCTTGCCAAGCTTTCTGGGCTGGTCTCAAACCCGCAAGCTCAGTCAATCCACTTGCCTCAGTCTCCCAAAGTGCTGGGATTACAGACTGAGCCACTGAGCCCGGCTAGAATTATTTATGCTAAAGAAAAATGACAAATAGCTGGGAGCGGTAGCTCAGGCCTGTAATCCCAGCACTTTGGGAGGTCAAGGTGAGAGAACTGCCTAAGCCCAGCGGTTCAAGACCAGCCTAGTCTCTACAATGAATCAAAAAATTAGCCAGGTGTAGTGGCACGTGCTTGTAGTTCCAGCTACTTGGAAGGCTGAGGTGAAAGGACCACCTGAGTCCGGTGTGCCAAAGCTGTGGTGGTCATGAAAGGACCACTGAGCTCCAGCCTGGTCAGCAGAGTAAGACTCCAACTCAAAAAAAAAAAAGAACAGCATGATGACACAGAAGGAGAATGGTAAAACAAACTGTGATTTAGCTACTCACTGAAAGATGATGCAACAATTAAAAATTATGAAAACCATACAAGTAACAAAGGATTTATGATAAGTGGAATGAAAGGAGACAGTCTATATAACTATATTATAATTATGCCTCCAAAAAGTAGCTGTATGGAAAAAAAGAGGGAATACACAAAGATGAAAATCATCAGTAAAGATAGTGACTACAAGCATGGATTTTTTCACTTTAATTTTCATATTTTCTCTAAAATAATTTTATAAATAGAACACATACAGCCATGTCTTTTTCATACGTAGAACGTCTCTTAAATAGACATTTTGTTTCTTGAAGTTAAAAGTGTTTTATTTGTCCACTAAAAAAATAATATTCTGTAATTAACAAAGCCAGTTTCTTTTCATTTGACAGTAAATGTCTTCACTTAACAAATATTAATTTTTGGTAAAAAATCTTCACAAGAATATGAAAAAAATCTAAGCACATTAAATAAAAATAAATACAAATTTTGAAACAGTTTTTCGGTAAACAGGAGGTATTTCCTTCCTAAGTGAAAACAACCAGTAAAACAGGCTTGTTTTCATGGGTGCAGTATACCAGCAACGTAAATGTAAACACCACAACTCTCCCCTTCTCCTTCACCATCTGAATTACCTCATATATCCATTTCTGACCTCATCTGAGTTCATATCTTCGGGCACAATGAACAGAGCTAGGCAGACAGACCACAGTTCTCTACAAATAAAAGGAAATGTGTGTGCTTTGGTTCTAAACAGTTTTTGATGATGTCATCCAAGCTGTAGCTGTTCACTGGGTTAATTCTTTCTTGGAACAGTTATGATAACTGACAAGTCCCTTTTTTGGATGACAGTGAGGTAAGAGTCTTTCAGACTAAGTTGAGAAGGAATTTTTTTTTAACCTAATGACATGTATCACCTTACACTCACTTGCCTATGCTGAAATTCACCTACTAGTTAACCCCCTTTTCACACAGCTTCAAAAGATCAATCTGATGCTGATTCCAATTAGCTGAACTTTTATTTATCTGGAAGGGTTTAGAGCCCTACTCAAACTCAGTGATTTCACTGACTATTATATCATCTATTAAAATAAGTAACTAGAATAGATGACAAACAGACAGACGCACATAGATAGACAGACAGGACCTGGGCTAGAACTGGAGAATCTCATACTCAGTACTTCTGTGGCTAGAGAAGTAGTCAGTTGTTCCTCAAAGAATTTACTGTAGGTGGTCAAAGACTGTTTAACGGTCTAAATAGTCATATTTATTGGTTCTCCATTAGCTGTCATTAGTCAGGCATGTTTTCTTCTTCCAGAAACCATGTTGTATTTCCTCCTGCATGTTATACTTGTCTTAGTTAATACTTAGTTAATTACACCCACTTTAATTTCATTTATGGAAAAAAAGTATGTGTGCATATATATCTATACAGATTGATGTGTCTATAATATATATACATATACAACATGTCCATTTCAGGAAGTCATTCAGAACCGGGAATCACTAACATAAATACAGAGTAAGGCAAAGAATTCACTGATGGTTTGCCCTGCCCACTCTGAGGCAGAAGTTTTTTCCATGATATTTCATGGTTTTGACTCAATAAATAATATTTTTCTACTTTTTCATGTTATAAATGATGGTTTCTAAGTATTTTGGTAGTCATTCTTCAAATTCTACCATGGCCTGATTAATAAGCAAATTATTTATTATGAACAATTGAAAGATTTCCAACCAACCCTAAAGGCATTGATGTCCAGACTTCGATCCATATATTTCTTCTTTTCATATTTATCTCGAATAAATCCCTCGACAGCTCTGCAAAAAAGCTTATTAAGGATGAATCAAACAAGTCTCCCCAACAGTAAGAATAGAAAAGATCATTCTGTATTCCATGAAGTATTGTTCTCCTCCTTCCCTCTTGCCTGGTTTCCCCATGTGGCACCTGACTTTTCATGTGCAGTGTCCCTGACCAAAACCTTGAAATGTCTCCTTCACAGTAGGGGACAGGGAATCATTATTTCCTATGATTTCCCTTCAGAGTGATGATAGCAGAAGTGGAATTAACCTTTATATTGACATCAGAGGTGTCTGTGGTTGTTCTAAAACATAAGTAAAATGGTCCGTTGCCTATTTTAAAGCCCTTAGGTTAATAGGCCTCAAACAAAGGCACCTAAGTGCTCCTTAAAAACTCTTGTACTCCACTGCCAGATTCTGACAAGTGGATCTTCTGCAAGTCCCTGAATCTACATTTAATAGGTTCCATCTGCACTCATCAAAAAAAACTAAAACAAAACCAAAACAAAAAACATAGCCGGGCTCCGTGGCTCAGCCTGTAATCCCAGCGCTTTGGGAAGCTGAGGTGAGTAGATCGCCTGAGCCCGTGGGTTCGAGACCTCATCTCTACAATATATCAAAAAATTAGCCAGGCATGGTAGCGCGCGCCTGCAGTTCCAGCTGCTTGGAAGGCTGAGGCGGAAGGATGGCCAGAGCCCAGCAGGTCGAGGCTGCAGTGGCCGGGGCCACTGCACTCCTGTCTGGGTGACAGAGTGAGACTCCAACTCAAACAAACAAAACACAAAACGCTAACAAGATGATCTACAAACCACATTTTGAGGAGCACTGCCTTTAGGGGGTTTGGGTTTGTGTCCTGGGTGCTATATCCTGTGTTGAGTGAATGAAGAAAGAAAGTTACTGATAAACTGGTCGACAACAGTTAATTCTTTCACACAGGATATAAAGACAATAAATGGTAGTTTTGCTGACGGCAGGGTTCAACAGAGCAAAGTAAACTATTCTTTTTTTAAAAAATTAAACTAGTTTCAGAGATCCAATATAAACTAGGAGATGTAACTTTATAAAAGAATTCATGGCCAGGTACGGTGGCTCATGCCTATAATACCAGCACCTTGGGAGGCTGAGGTGAGAGGATTGCCTGAGCCCACGGGTTTGAGATCAGCCCGGGCAACTTGGTGAGACGTCATCTCTACAATAAATCAAAAAAATTAGCTGGGCATGGTGGCGCGTGCCTGTAGTTCCAGCTACTTGGAAGGCTGAGGTGGAAGGATAGCCTGAGCCCAGGAGGTTGAGGCTGCGGTGACCATGAGTGTGCCACTGCACTCCAGCCTGGGCAATAGAGTGAGATTCCAACTCAAACAGCAAAACATAACAAAACAGAAAAGAATTCACAGCTAAATCACTGCAGTCTTAATTCCTAATGAGTTTTCCTCATGAGATATTACATGACAATTTTGACATTAGCCAGTATATAGGTACTTTTGTATGTCTTGGTTGCAAGGCAGAAGAAAAGCAAGGACACTGATTAATCCACACAGAGATGACTCAGTTAGATCACAAGCCTTGAGTCTTGTTTGACTCTCTCCAAACATCAAAATACCACTCAGCCTTCTAAGTTGCTCCAGAAAAGATACGGGTCTATTTGAGGTCGCCGAAAAGTCTCAGGAAGGTAGGCTTCATAAAGTCGGTTTGCCTTTCCATTCCCCATCTCTTGCATGCACTGTGACCAAAGAGAATAGAGACACATGGAAAGTCAAATCAGAAAAGAATTGGAAAACTTCTCACCCAATTCCACTATTGTACAATTGGAGAGCCAATCTAGAGAGTGTCAGAACCAAGATTTAAACATGTATATTCTGATTTCCAATCTATGATTCCCTCTACCCCACTAGAAATTCCCAGTCATTTGCCCCCACAGCTGTCTTTTTCTCTCCCCTCCATGGGTTCTTTTTAGTCAATGATTTGTCTGCCAAGATACATTTAATTCAGCAACTACTCAATATCTCATTTGAAAGTCCAAGATACATAGCTACCAATCAAAATGTCTACTTGGCAGGCAACAACCAGTGTTAAATTCTGAGTTTATACTATTAATTAATCTATTCAGCTTTATTACCAATAAATGTGTTTAAACTTTCAAATAGAGCCCTTAACACTTGTGAGGGATAAATCCCAAAAGCTTTTTAAATCTTCAAATTCCCAGATACCTCTATGGCATGTAATTTCCTTCATAAGATAAAGTGTAACTGAAAAATGTAACTCACTCTTTTAGACCTTTAATCAATGTATAAAGATAGTCTAAATAACTTCTAAAGCCATTTTCTAGTTTAAAATGACCTCTTATTTCCATCACCAACTTTAGCACCTGGTTTTTTTTTGGTGGGGGGGGCTCCCTTTTACCATCCCCTAAAAAAATATAAAATTAAAGCCTTTCAGTGTAGAAGAATAAAGAACAATGAAGCTATACCAAGGTGCAGATCTAGGCTAGCCAGACTCATTCACTTAAGTGTCTCAATCCAGGCCCACCAAACTAAAGCATGCAAAATTCATATATGCATTTTAGCAATAAGATGTCTCTATGAAGTCTATGATTTGGAGGTTTTTAAAAAAATGAATATTTAAAACTACAAACATTAGACCTGGAAACCCTAAGAGTCTTCAAAAATAGCTTAAAGATACCTCTTAATACCTTCATGGACCCATGGGGTCCTAGACCATAGACTATTTGTGTTTTTAAGGAGGCAAAATTTAGGTAGAATAACATAACTTGTATGTTAAATAGAGTGATTTAAAATATCTTTATTAAAGGCATAAGAATTTGAGGTAATGTTCAGCAACTAAATTCTCTGTTATCTTCACCTTTGTGCGCAGTTTGGCTGAAATTCATCTGGGACTACTTTTACATGGATACATGGAAGCAGCTGACTCACTCTTAGGCTGTGTAAGTACCTGGATTTGTTCTTGAGTCCACTGGTCGAGGTTCACTGATTTTACCCTGGATATGTGCACCCCAAGATTCCTGTGGATTCCAGCACATCGAATGCAGATGAACACACCAATGTTCCAGGAGGCCCATCGTGGCCCTGTGAAGGTCAGGAACAGGGCAATAAAGTACAAATTACAACATTCAAGGTCTAAGCTGCAAGATTTCCATTATCAGACAACATGTCTGCTAGGACATAAGTGGAAGAATTTTTACCACAATCGCCTTTTTACTGACTTTGTTCATTTCTCCATGGATCAGCTTTTTTCATTTAGCTTTAGTTTTTTAAATTGTACAGTACAATGGTTTTTAGTACATTCACATAGCTGTGCAATGATTACTACTAACTAATTCCAGAACATTTTCATCACTCCCAACCCATTATCAGGCACACTCAATAGAGAGGCAGTGTCCTCCCAGTCCCTGGCAACCACAAATCTGTTTTATCTCTACAGATTTACCAATCCTGAACATTTAATACAAACGGAATCACACAATATATGGGCATTTGTACATGGCACAATCTTTACAGTGTCTGATAACATGTGTGTTGAAATGCAGATGTTATAATACTCTGTTGCTTCTATTAAGAAAAATCCCAGGAGAACAATGCAATGCCATGTCACATTCTATTTAGCCTAGCACCTTATGTGAACAATCCCCTCCTAAGAGACTTTTCAGTGGTGGTGGAGCCTGGATTCAGTTTTCCTACTAGGAAAAAAGATACAGATATGGCATGTTGGCCCAAGGCTCAACTTGAAATTGAAAACTTTGTTTATCCTCCCCCTCCCCAGGCCTATAAAATATGCATTCACATTAACTTGATAGGATCCTTTCCCCTTGGGCTGATGTCCTCTCTTTACCCAGCTACAGAATTATCTAGTTTCAAGATTGCCAAATAATACAGAAACATATTACAATAGAAAACTCAGATATACATTTTAATAAAAAACTGTTACAGATCTCCCATCCCTTGCCAACTTTGCCCATCCTAATAATCACTCTGGGGCCTCACTCAGTCATTCAGGCTGGAGTACAATGGCATGATCATGGCTGACTGCAGTCTTAAGGCTCAGGCGATCCTTCCACCTCAGTCTCCCAAGTACCTGGGACTACTGGCATGTACGACCATACCCAGATAATTTTTTTATTACCTGTAGAGGCAAGGTCTCTCTACGTTGCCTAGGCTGGTCTCCAACTCCTGCTCAAGCAATCCTTCTACCTCAGCTTCCCTAAGTGCTGGGATTATGGGTGTGAGCCACTGTGCCCAGCTAACAGCAGTTTTCATGATGAAATGCTAAAATCATGTGGAAGCAATTTATTCTTAGAAATCCTAATCCACAATTATCACAAGTAAGAATGTGATTTTTTCTCTTTTTTTTTGAGTTGGAGTCTCACTCTGTTGCCCAGACTGGAGTGCAGTGGCTGCTCCCGGCCACCGCAGCCTTGACCTGCTGGGCTCCAGTGATCCTTCTGCCTCAGCCTTCCAAGTAGCTGGAATTACAGGCGCGCGCTTCCACGCCCGGCTAATTTTTTGATTTATTGTAGAGATGAGGTCTCACCAACTTGCCCAGGCGGGTCTCGAACCCGGGGGCTCAGGCAATCCACTCACCTCAGCCTCCCAAGGCGTGGGATTACAGGCTGAGCCACTGAGCCCGGCAAGAACTTTTTCTTTTTTTTGAGTTGGAGTCTCACTCTGTCACCCAGGCTGGAGTGCAGTAGCATACTCACGGCACCCCAGCGTTGACCTGCTGGGCTCCGGTGATCCTTCCACCTCAGCCTTCCAAGTAGCTGGAACTACAGTCTAAGTTATTATTGTTGTTATTATTATTATTTATTGTAGATATGAGGTCTTGCCAAGGTTCCTGGGCTGGTCTTGAACCGCAGGCTCAGGTGATCCACTCACCTCGGCCTCCCAAAGTGCTGGGATTACAGGCTGAGCCATTGAGCCTGGCCAAGAATGCAATTTTTTTGACAAAGACATCACTTATTTACTACAGCAAATACTGCAACGACAGAAGGCGTGAATCCTCTTTATTACCACCAGGTGGTGGTCTCTGACTGAAATTTTATCCCAAAACCTTATCTCAGGTTCAGATTTATCTTCAGTCCCTTCAAATTCCTATGTGGATTTACATAGTTGGTCTACCATATAGTTAATAAGCACACAAATTATTCACACACTTGTTTCGAGTGGTGGGGTGTTACACAAACACAAAATGAAAAACCCAAGCAGATGTAAAAAGGTTTCTTAGCATGCTGTATATCCATTCAGGTGACAGTTTTCATAAAGGAACTCCAGTAAGATCCAAGTAATATAAGATTTTAAATGGCACCAAAAGTTAATAGTTAATTATTATTATTATTATTTTTTGAGTTGGGGTTTCACTGTCACCCAGGTTGGAATGCAGTGGTACAATCACAGCTTACTGCAGTCTACCTCCTGGGCTCAGGAGATCCTTCCGCCTCAGCCTGCCAAGTAGCTGGGACTACAGGTACGCACCACCACACCTGGCTAATTTTTTTATTTTTTGTAGAGACAAGGTCTTGCTATGTTGCCCAGGCTGGTCTCCAACTCCTGGCTTCAAGCAATCCTCCCACCTTGACCTCTCAAAGTGTTAGGGTTGCAAGCATGAGCCACCATGCCTGGCCAATATCTCATTTTTTTGTTTTCTGTTTTAGCATTTTTCCTTTGCTCTAAATTCTAGAACTCATAAGGCAGTTGAGATGCCTTTGTTTGCAAACAAAGCCAGAAGCCAAAAACATTCATTAAAAGTTAGCTGTGGAATGTGACACTGTTTGCTTCCTGGCCCTAAATCCAAACAAGGCAATTGTCAATCATCTAAGCCACTGTCACAGTGTGGGATTTCTCCAGGTCCCAATCCTGAGCACAAAGTCTTTTTGTCTCTGAGGAAAGCGAGATTAAGGTTTTGAGTCTTGAGTTGACTCTGGAATGACTGGCAAGACCTCAGTACAGAAATACAGACAACCATATTTTCATGAAAAGCCAGAGGAGAGCCTCCTCTGTTCCTCAACTCCCTACTACTGCCCCCACCTGACATCCCTCCTTTTCCCAGTGAAATAGTGGTAGTTTTATCCCAGACACTTGAGTGTTTTTAGTTTTTTTTTTGAGTTGGAGCCTCACTCTATCACCCAGGCTATAGTGCAGTGGGGCAATCACAGTTCACCACATCCTTGACCTCCTGGGCTCAGGCTATCCTCCCGCCTCAGCCTCCCAGGTAGCTAGGACTACAGACATGTGCCACCAAGCCCAGCTAATTTTTTTTTTTTTTTTGTAGAGATGAGGTCTTACTATGTTCTCTAGGCTGGTCTCACTCTTGGCCTCAAGAGATCCTTCTGCCTCAGTCTCCCAAAGTGCTGGGATTACAGGTGTAAGCCACCATACCTGGCTGCACTTTTAGTTTTGAGCCACTAGATTTATTAGTGAATAACTGCATGTTATAATAAAGATTCTGTAAAGAGAAAAATACAAGTGACAGAAGTTACTTATATTGTTGAAAACATGGGAAATAGTGTAGGCTTTTTAAATTTTTATTTTATTTAGTCAGGGTCTCTGTCACCTAGGCTAGGATGCAGTAGTGTGATCATAGCTCACTGTAACCTCAAACTATTGGGCTTAAGCAATCCTCCCACCTCAGCCTCCTGAATAGCTAGTACTACAGATGAATACCATTGCACTCGGCTAATTTTTCCTTTTTTGGAGGAGCCAGGGTCTCACTATGTTGCCCAGGCTAGTCTCGAACTCCTGGCCTCAAGCAATCCTCCTGCCTTGGCTTTCCAAAGTGTTCGGATTACAGGCATGAGACACTGCACCTGGCCAAGTGTAGTTATTAAAAGTACAATCTTTACAGCCTGAAAAGACTTAAGTTTGAATGCAACTCCAGCAATGATTACCTGTATGACCTTCAGCGAGAGAGAGACATAAAACTGCCTAAGCCTCAGTTTCCTCATCTATAAAGTGTGTACAATAATATGGACAGTGCCTAGAATATAGGACAATAAATGAGAGCTACATATAAGAACATGGTATAGAATGAGGTTTCTAGAACTCATTTCCCATTCATCTTCACTGAAAAGAGCCAGTTAACTCATTCATATGTATATACCAACAGTCTATGCAACACTACAGAACGCTTTTTTTAAAGACAGAAATATGAGTTCTAGTCCTAAAACATCAGAACCAAAACTAACTGAACATCAGAAAGAACCAACTTACCCTACACCTAATTTCAAAGTCTTCTAGAAAGCATGAAATATTAAAGCAGCTTCCAGCAGGACGCAGTGGCTCACGCCTGTAATTCCAGCACTTTGAGAGGCCAAGGTGAGAGGACTGCCTGAGCCCAGAGGTTCGAGACCAGCCTGGGCAACTTGGCAACACCTCATTTCTACAATAAATAAAAAGATTAGCCGGGCGTGGTGGCATGTGCCTGTGGTTTCAGCTACTTGGAAGGCTGAGGCAGAAGGCTCACCTGAGCTCAGCAGGTAGAGGCTGCACTGACCATGAGCATGTCACTGCACTCCAGCTTGGGTGGCTGAGTGAGACTCCAACTCAAAAAAAACCCCAAAAAAACCCCAGCTTCCTTTATCTCTCTCAAAATATTTTTTGAAGCTGCACTATCTAAATCCTCACCTGTTCCCCTCACACCCCCACCTAGCCCTTGTGCCCTCACATGCCCCCACTACACATACAAAGGAAGAAGGCCCAAGACTGTCAGCCTAAGCAGTGGGTGCGTGGATTCCAAAGTATCTGGTATTGTGGCTACAAGGCCAGCATACTTAATTCTGGTATAAAAAGAAACCAGCTGTTTCACTTAACATAATGACCTCCAATTCCATCCATGTAGCTACAAGTGACAGTGGGAGCTAAAAAAGTGGATCTCATGAAGATAGAGAGTAGATTGGTGTTCTAGAAAAGGGGGTCCCCAACCCCTGGGCCACAAACCAGTACAAATCGATGGCCTGATGGGAACTGGGCCACATAGCAGGAGGTGAGTGGCAGGCAAGCAAAGCTACATCTGTATTACAGCCGCTCCCCATCACTCACATTACCAGCTGAGCTCTGTCATCTGTCAGATCAGTGGGGGCATTCTCATAGGAGCATGAGCCCTATGAGAACTGGGAACGTGAGGGATCCAGGTTGCAAGCTCCTTATGAGAATCTAATGCCTGATGATCTGAGGTGGAGCTGAGGTGGTGATGCTAGCACTGGGGAGTAGTTGCAAAGAAAGATTAACATTAGCAGTGAGGTTTGACTGCACAGAGACCATAATAAATCAATTGCTTGCAGAGTCATATCAAAACCCTATCAGTGAGTTGATGTACTTCAATTGTACAGCTGCATTGGTGGCAGGCTTTAAGTCAGGATGTGACACTTATTTTAGTCCACACGTGGCCATTATTTTATTTACCACTTCTGTCCATGCCTCTTTTTTTAAAAAATGGTGAGTTGTATAATTATTTCATTATATATTACAATGTAACAATAATAAAAATAAAGTGCACAGGAAATATTATGCGCTTGAATCATCCTGAAACCATCCTCCCTGCCCCCTCAGTTTGTGGAAAAACTGTCTTCTATGAAACTGGTCCCTGATGCCAAAAAGGTTGAGGACCTCTGCTCCAGAAGCCAGGAAGGGTGGGGGGAGCAGGAGCTGAAGTGAGGTTGATTAATGGGTACAAAAATAGTTGGATAGAAGAAGTAAGACCTAGTGTTCAATAACTCAGTAGGATGACTGCAGTAAGCAATAACCTACTGTGAATTTCAAAAGAGCTAGAAGAGAATAATTCCAATGACCCCAGCATAAAGAAAAGACAAATGTTTAAGATGATGGATATACCAATTACCCCGATTTGATTATTACACAGCATATGAATATATCAAAACACCACGTGTACCCTGAAAACTGCATATAAGGAGGACCAAAAAAACCCTGCAATTATCTTTTGGTGGGCGGGTCCCTTATATAGGCAAATATTCTAGGATTCCATCAGCATCAGTGTACTGGTTAGCATTGTTGTGAGAGTCTGTGTTCAGCTTCAGTTAATTTTTTGGTTTTTTTTTGGGGGGGGAGACTATTTCAAAGTATTTGCCCATTTCATGATAAGTGATTTAATATTATTATTTTTTAGATGAGAAAATATAGTTTATTTAAAAGTAAGAGAGAGAGAGAGAGAGAGAAGATTCACCTCCCCAAGAGTAGGGGAGGGGACCAGAGGCAGGAAACATGGCGATAGCCATAGCTCAAAGAGCACATGGCCACACCAGAGTCTAGCAAGGCAATAGTCATGACTGTGATTTATAAGTGCACCTGCACACACCACACTGAGTGTTCAGCAGTTCAGCATAATCCCCGTGCCCCACGCTCCCTATTCACCCAATCTCACCCCAGGTGACTTCATTTCCCCAGATGAAAAAAAATCCTCAAAAGGAAACATTTTGCCAATGTGGAAGAGGTGAAACAAAAAATGGCAGAAGCACTAAAAGGTATCAAAATTGATGAGTTCAAAAACTGTTTTGAGTAGTGGAAAAAGCAACTCGATAAGTGTAATGTATCAAGTGGAGAATACTGTGAAGATGACTGAAGTTTAAACATGTAAGAATAAATACATGATTTTTTATAAATAAATTCTGGGTTTGTTGGGGGTTCCCTCATTATGTATCAATAAAAGAAGATAAACTAAGTGTCCAGCATACGCTAGTCATGGCAACCAGGAAGAAACTATAAAAGATGTCATTTTGAAAGTGAAAATGGAAAAAAGAAGCTGAGAGGAATATTTCAAATAATTTTGAAAGCAAAAGGGATAGACAAGTAATATAAACTGGTAGTGATTAGCACAACACAAAGGACAAGGTTACAGTTAAGTGAATATGCTCAACAGGAACCTAAGAGCAGGCTCAGGCAACATTAAATAATATTAAAATTAACATGTAGTCACTCTGCAATAAGAAATCAGTGGAAAGCCAGGCTTGGTGGCTCAGCTTGTAATCCCGCACCTATGGGAGGCTGAAGTGAGTGGACTGCCTGAGCCCGCGGGTTCGAGACCTGCTTGGGCAACTTGGCGAGACCTCATCTCTACAATAAGTCAAAAATTAGCCGGGCGTGGTAGCGCGTGCCTGTATTTCCAGCTACTTGGAAGGCTGAGGTGGAAGGATTGCCGGAGCCCAGCAGGTCGAGGCTGCAGTGGCCAGGAGCGGCCACTGCACTCCAGTCTGGACGACAGAGTGAGACTCCAACTCAAAAAAAAAAAAAGAAATCAGTGGAAATAAAGAAAGTATATGGATTTGGGTGGTCAAGAAATTGATTATAATAAGTATCAGCCCAGTATCAGGGAAATCTGGGCTTACACTGACCAGCTACAGTTGTTTTTACAAGTTCCTCTGGTGCTTGTGTCTGGTGCAAAATGGAAAGCATATAGGCAATATCCAATTTATACTCAACTTCTGGACAGCTTCTACATACTGAGTAACTACTGCTGCCCTCCTGCAAATTTCCCTTGCTGCTGAAACTTCCCTTACCACAGAGATGCCAGGATAGAAAAGGTTCTGGGACTGAGAACTCAGCTAAGAGAAAAGAACTAGAGTGACAGTGAGCCTCAAGCTACTATCACAGTAATTACAGCTCTTTGACCTCTAATCTATGAGTTTCCAAACAAATAAAGTTGAGGAAGAAACACTGATAAATTGATGGCTACCCTTATTTTTAGACCTGCTGGCAGTATGGAGCTGTTGAAAAGTTCTTCAACAGACAAGGGAAGGGAAGGGAGAAAAAAGAAAATCTCTAAGCCCCATTGAATCTACCTTGGAAACCTCTCCAGAATCTATCCATTTCTACCTAGACCATCTCATCTCTCACTAATAAGCCTTTATTCTCTTAACATTATTTACTGAGCAACTATGTGCCAAGCATTTTGTCTGCTAACTACTGGAGATACAAAGGCAGAGACAATAAAGGTGAAATTCCTCAATTCAGAAAGCTCACAGACTAACAACTAATTGGTTTCCAAACTCCCACCAGAATAATCTTTCTAAAACACAAATCTGTTCAGATTAGACTGCTAAATATAAACCTTCCATGTAGTTGCATACAGAGGTAAAAATGTAAACTGGTAGAAATTTTCTGTATAGCATATTCCAAACAGAGCTCTCACCCTCTTGCCATAAAATCTGTTCTTCCTTGATTCTTCATTTTAGTCAGCTACACTTCCATCCATTCAATTGCATTAGTCAGAAATTTATGCATCATGAAACCTCTCCTTCAGCCCCTCTACATCACCAAGACCAAAACATCTGTCAAACCAGTATCTCTTCTCTCCATCTGTATTACTATTTCTCTAAAGTCACCAAACTCTTTTAGACCAGTGCAATAGTGTCTCTCCGCTTTGACATTCTCTCCTCTCCCAAGCCCAAACCAAAACCATTCTACATATAACAGTCAACTTGAGCTCCTAAAGAAGCAGTGAGCCACCTTGTCACTCTCCCGGCTTAAAGCCCTTTTATAGAAGCCTTCTTTCTATTGCTGTTGGATTAAAGAACAAAATCTTTAACGTGGTCTCCAAGTTCTTAGATTCTAGCCCATGCCAGCTTCCCCAGTCTCTCATCTCCTATGACACCATCCTTCTTTCATTTCCTCAAGGCACCAGCTTGTTCCTTCCTTATGGTTTTTTGGTCTTCTTACACGCTGCCCCCACTGCCTAAACAGCTCTTTCCCCAATTGCCATCTGCCACTGGTAGCCTGGCCAACTACTATACATCACGAGGGTCTCAGCTGAAATGTTTCTTCCTTAAAGAAGGCTTTCCTTGGCCTTTTAGTCTAAACCCGATTGTAATCTTTCTTCTACCCTTTCTTTTGGTATTTACAATATAGAAAATTTCAAACACACAAAAGCAGAGTATAATTAACCACCAGCTCAGCAATTACCAATTCCTAGCCAATTTTGTCTCAGCTACATTCCCAACCACTGTCCCTCATCCCAACCTTGGATTATTTTGAAGCAAATCCCAAATGTTATACCATTTCATCTGTAAATACGTCAGCATGTATCTCTAAAAGATAAGGACTTTTTAAAAGTTATGAACTCTACTTTTTAAATCTGTACCACATTTTGTTATATATTTGTTTGTGTGATTGTTTAGCATTTCTTTCCCATGAACCTGTAAGTGCTACAAAAAGTGACACCAGATCTGTGACATTCACTATCATATTCTCAGGGTGTAGCACAGTTCCTTACACATAGCAGGGAGGCAAATTTTTTAAAAAAATTAATTAAAACTAAGTATGCCAGGTGCAGTGGTGCACAGCTGTAGTTCCAGCTACTCAGGAAGCTGTGGCAGGAGAATCACTTGAGCTGAGGAGTTTGAGGCCAGCCTGAGCAACATAGTGAGACTCTCAAAAAAAAAAAAAAGAAAGAAAGAAAAGAAAAACTAAGTAAATCCTTTAAACTCCCCTGACTTGTAAAAATTCATCTGAGAAATAGAGATCTAGTACACAAAGAAATATGCCAAGAATGCTCAATACTACATCTTTCAAAAAGTTAGAAATGTCAATAGAGAAAGGAATTATGATCATCACATAATGGAAAAACATTTTGGAGCTCTCTATTTGATATAGAAGTATCTCCATGATAAATTAACTTTTAAAATTCAGCATTAAAACAGTATATATGAAACAATTCCATTTTGTTTAAAAAGTGCATACATGTATCTTTGTTCTTAAATGTCTAGAAGAATATATGTAAGATATTAAAAGGTATTATCTCTGGATAATGGGGTTGTGAAATATCAATTTTCTTCTCTATATTTTTATATACTCTAAATTGTGTGCAATGAGCTAATGCTAATATTGTGATGGGGAAAAAAACAATACAAATATCTTAAAAACAAAACAGCTGTCCATGGCTCTTTACTGACTGCAGGATTAGTTGCAACTCCTTTACATGACGTATAAAGTCTGTTAAAAGCCGGTGTCTTATGCATGCCATGCAAGTCGTCATTCTGAAATATGCCATACACTTACATCTCTTTGTCTACACTATCTTTCTACCTGGCATAGCTTGCTCCCCAATACCCTGCTTGACAGACTTCAAAATCCAGTCCAATGTCACATCATCTGTGAGGTCTTTCAATGGAATAAACCTTGACCTTCCCTATGGCTAATATTCCACTGTATGCTTTGCTCTTCTAATATTTAATCTCTTATTAGAGTTAGTTAATTACAAATCTCTCTTGCCCTAAAGAGACTATGAGCTCTAGAAGGCAAGGTTCATATTCCCTCATCATTTATCCCAAACACTTAGCACAATGCTAACAAATAGAAGATGATGCACAATAAATTTTTCTTTAACTGAATTCATCAGTAAGCAAAATAAAAGTATATAATTTTTTAGGTTTTGCAAGATAACGAGAGAAGTTTACAAACACATTGAAGGCTAAGCTATCACACAGAAAAGGGATTAAGTTACTTTGGTGAGGCTTCCAAGGCAGAACTGGCATCAATGAGTAGAAGCTGATTTTAGCACACTCTTGGGAAGAATTTTCTAACAATTAAGGTTGTGTGAAAACAAATGCAGCCTATTCAGAAATAGTAAAATCCCAGTAAGTGACAAGGAGAGGCTCAGTAATCAACTCTCAGGGGTGGTAAAGAAATGATCCCCACATAGTGAGTTGTGTGAACAAGAAGCCCTAAGGTTTTTTCTACTACTATATTTCTAGCAGATGATTTGTAGGTAATTTTTAGGTCCCTCTCTGCTTAATATTCAATGGTGCTGCAAATGTAAAGTGAAATAAACAATTTATGAAGATGCTAGATCTTGATAAACTAAAACATTGAATTCAGTTCATGGAAACTGGGATAGACACTGAAAACTGGTTTAAATGCAAGAAACTAAGGAAGAACCTGAATCAAAAGACTCTAATTTTAAAATAGAGGTTAATTCTCTTTGCTTTAAACTGTCATTGGCAAAATTTGGAAGTCAAAGTAAAAAAGAAATAGTATTCGTTTTAGGAACAAATCTAATGCCAGTTACCTCAGTTCCACTCATTACATCCCTCCATTCTCTGATTCTCTATGAATAAGAATACACAAACACCAGTACAATAGTGGAAAAATGATGTAAGACTGCTGAAAAATATGTTTACCAGCCTATTTTCATCTATACAAAAGAGAGTTCATTCAGTTCCCTATTCCAAAACAACAATAAACAGTAACTTTGAACTTCTGTACGTACAAACATTTTAAGGAACCATGAGACCAAAATAAAGGCTTACGCAATGAACCTTTGCTTTCAGAACACTCGTTCTTCAAGAGAAGTCCCTTTCCATCTGGGCCATCTTGCAAGAATGTTGTTTCCGTTTGTCAAAAAGAGAAACTCCACATTCACACATTTGAAAAAAAGAGCATAAGTTAAGCTTTAAAATGGTTGAAACAAAGCAATTAGAACACTTCTGAGATCGTTTAGAGAATAAAGGTAAATACTACAACAAGAAATTTTTAAATTTAGAAAATTAGAGATGGAAAGGATCTTAGAAGTCATTGAGTCCTACCTCCCACTGAATGCAGGAGATCCTTCTATGAGTGACTACCTGACTTGTCCAATGCTAAGTCAATTATGTACCATTTCAAAAAGCAGTAGGTTCTACCATTAGATGGCACGGATTATTAGAGAGGCCTTCCTTATGCTAAGTCCCATCCATCGATCTTCTTACCACTTATATCCTCGTGCTGCTTTTTACTTCTCCCGTATTTATATAAAATACCAAAGTATGCAAGCTAAAGATGGAAGTTTGGAGATTCTAGCAGAAGAGAGCAGCTATTTATATGCTCAACCAAAATATAAACCAGCTGAACCAAATTAATCCAGGAAATTAATGATCCAACAAATGTAGCAATTAGATTGCTATGTTCTCGGTAGAGATGAAGCAAAGCAACATGATCGTCCGATCAGGTAACCGCCAAAAAGAAGTTAGTGAAGTAGAATACTGTTAAGTACTCACTGATGAGAGTAGTCCATTTCAATCTAAACCTACTTCAGCAATTAAGATGGTTTTCTCAAAAGACATTAAAGCTTGTAACACTAAGAAATCAACAGGGAAGCAGACTGAGGGTTCGCGGAAGAAACAAAGGAGACATTCTTCATCTTTCTCATGTTATTTAACTGGCCCCTGCTATCTACAGAGCTAAAGATATGGATTATCTAAACTGTGGCATTAATTAGCTGCGTGACCTTAGGCAAGGCAATTCACTTCTCTGAGAGTCAATTTCTTAAACAGATTACATTATCTCTAAAATCTACCTCTCCTAAAAGATAGTAATTATACCTTTAAAATTCACTGAACTATTCTGAAAAGACTGAAGGGAGGACAATTTACTTAAGTTAATTTAGTGCAACATCAATCTTACTTCCCTGGTTTATTACTATTTAATTTTTTGAAATATAAATAGAGGTCGGGCTTGGTGGCTCAGCATGTAATCCCACGCTTCGGGAGGCCGAGGTGAGTGAGTTGCCTGAGCCCGCGGGTCAACTTGGCGAGACCTCATCTCTACAATAAATCAAAAAAATTAGCCAGGCATGGTAGCGCGCGCCTGTAGTTCCAGCTACTTGGAAGGCTGAGGCAGAAGGATTGTCGGAACCCAGCAGCTCGAGGCTGCAGTGGCCGAGAGTGGCCACTGCACTCCAGTCTGGGTGACTGTGTGAGACTCCAACTCAAAAAAAAAAAAAGAAAGAAAGAAATATAAATAGAGATGAGGCCTATGTTGCCCAGGCTGGTCTCAAACTCCTGGACTCAAGCAATCCTCCCACCTCGGCCTTCCAAAGTGCTAGGATTACAAGCGTGAGCAACTGTGCCTGGCCCCTGGTTTATTATTAATAGGTAGGGATTTACAGTAAGTTAGGCTATGACTCTTACTCTTCCTTTCTGTCTTCCAGCACTTGATGTAACTAGTGTATGCTTTGGTGATGTTTCTGGGAATAAAGAATTATCAATCAACCAACCTATACCATTATTAGCCCACTCTATCCCCAGAAGATTTCAGAAAGAAAAAGACGTGGGCCTAGTTTTGACTCTTTATTGGCTCTGAAAGGGCATTCTGCCAACATATGTTTTGATGATGCCATCACCCCATTTAAAGACCACCCCACCACCTGAACTCCAACCTTCTAAGTATAGCTTAAATTCTTCCATGATTTGGGCCTTTCTAGAATCAATTCTTATTACTCCTGTTCTCAATTCTATACACTAACAATGACATCACTTCCCCTTAAAACTGTGTGTACAGACACCCATGTTCTTCAACACAGATAAACATGACAGAGTGAATCCTATCCATACATCCACACACAGGCCTTTTACTGATTTGGTGAAGGCAGCCCTGGGTGTAATGAGTCTCTGATTCCAACTACAGAGCCTCCTGACTGTCACAAAAATCACTTATGCATATATCAAAGCATCATACTGTACACCGTAAATATCTACAATTTTCATTTGTTAATTATATCTTAATTTTTTTTTTTGAGTCAGAGTCTCACTGTCACCCAGGCTGGAGTGCAGTGGCACACTGAAGGCCACCACAACCTTGACCTGCTGGGTTCAGGTGATCCTTCCACCTCAGCCTTCCAAGTAGCTGGAACTACTAGAACTACTGGCATGCACCATCATGCCCTGCTAATTTTTCTTGATTTATTGTAGAGATGAGGTCTTGCCAAGTTGCCCAGGATGGTCTAGAATCCCTGGTCTCAGGCAATCCTCTTGCCTTGGCCTCCCAAAGTGCTGGGATTACAGGTGTCAGCCACTGTGCCCGGCCTAATTATACCTTAATTTTTTAAAAAGTTTAATGTCTTTCCAGTTGGTCCTGAAGCAGTTCTGCAGTGCTCTTGGTGGAGCTATCTGAAAGCCTGAGACAAGGCCCAAGTCTTCTGGGATCTCCCTGGGAGAATTTGGTATGTGCTGCTATGATTATTTTTACAGTAAAGAGACAATATATTTTAAGAAGGGAAAAAAGAGCTAGTCAAAAAATTTTCTGCCAGTGTGTAAGAATCTTGTAAAGTCAATGAGGTTACACTGATTATACAAGCCAATGAACTCTCTAGTTGCTTCCAGTGGAGGCCCACTCCCCTGATGTTGCAAACATCAACTATGGCAAACCTTAATGAAAATCTGAATAGGTTCACCTCTTCACTTGAAGACACAGTAGCCTTTCTCAAAAAAGAACAAAGCAAGTCCCCTAAACTTCCATTTCATGGAATGAAATGATGATGGCTCATCTTCAAGGACGGACATGGTCACTTAAAGATACATCAAAACCCTTCAAAAATCATTAGATGGGTGCCCAAAACACCCTAAAAGCATCCCAGAAGAATAGAGAACAACTTCTGAGGGAAATAATAGACGGTATGGTTGAAACTCATCTTCAGAAAAGGCTAGAGCTGCATACCCAAGAAACCACAGGATGAAGCAAAGAGTTCAGGAACTAAAGGAAAAAAATGCTTGAAAACCGGAACATACAAATGAACTAGGTTGTAAGTGATAAAGAGAGCCACCTAAAAATCTATGACTGAAACTGTGCTGGAGATGACAGATTTGTTTGCTCTTTAGAGTCAGTTACAGGGATAATGGCAACTTGGAATTGGCAAAGGGGGTGAATCAGAAAATGGAGACCACCTAGACTACTGTCAGAAGTCAATTTGAAGAAATTCATTGATGCTGTTAACTTAAATGCTCCCCTAAAAAGGCTTGAAGAACTGCTACTTACCCTTTCTTGATCAACTTGAGACCTCTCACAAATAGCTTTACAGAGCCTGTTCCCTCTAGTTGCAAAACATCTTTTTGTGACAATCTTGCTCTGCCCACTTCCTCCATGAAGCCTTTTCTCCTTCCTATTTTGACTCTCACAGTACTTTGCTGCCTCTTCTGTGGCACCAGCTCATCTATGGTTGTTCTGTTGTTGGATTTTTGGTTTGTTTTTCTTTCTTTTTGTAAGCTCCTTTAAGTAACAAAAAAAAAGTACACTAATTTGGTATACTGTATAAAAAAAACAAACCTAGTATAAATATTCTACTTAAGTGGATTTAAGTGTTAAACCATTTATTATAGAAAAAAATCACACAAAGATAATTTAAATATCTTACATCAAAAGTCAGAGGAAAGGGTCCTTAATGTTCCTTGTGTCTTGGTTAGCCCATGATATTTTGGTTCCAATTTCCTTTACACAAAGACCCTGCTTAAAGCACTTATGAATAAGCTAGGAGAGTGGTGGATGAGACATAGCTTCTCTGAAAAGAGGAGGGAGGAAACAAAAAATAGCTGCTTTCATTGGGGGCAGGAAGGAGATTATTTCATTAGGAGCCAACAGTGAGACTATCTCAGTACAAACAATTGTTTGGCTTGAAAACTCCATGTGGATAATTACTCTAGCAAAGGCTCAGCTGGAATGGAAAACAGAGACTGCCAGGACCCAAGGATGGGGACTGACAGGCTTAAGTGTCTGAATGATGACTTTGGAATCCCAGAGCATCCCAGCAAGGATGCTCACAGAACACACTCTACCCCAACCAGCAAGCAGCACCATTCTGCTCCTAACCCAGTGAAGGATACGGACTTAAAAGAGACAAGGAAAATTGGGGGCATTGGGAGCAAATTCAAAGTAATTCAACCTAAACTAACATTTTATAGCAAACCTAACAAGTATATAAGTAGATCTCCCAAGAAATGGAATCCATTTCAATCATTACTTCAATGGTTAAGAACAGGCTCAGGGGAGTAGGTGTGTAGGGAGGGGCTGCTAGCTAATAGCTCGGCAGTCATTTCAAAATTGGCCAGGTGGACCTGATATTTCAAAATTTGGTATTATAATAGCACTCATGACCTCACTTCAGGAAATAGATGCAAACTTGGTTCTCCAGAAGTTACTGTCTTCATCTCCTGGGGACATTCGGCTCTTCACATTTTTAGGTTACTTCAGCTTAAAGCCTTAACTTCCTCTTTGTAACAACCAATATCACCTCATATACTTAAAAAAATACTGAAACTGCAAAGTGAGTCTGCCCACTGGGGGAATACCTATGTTTAGAAGAAGCAACTAAAGAAGGGCGATGTGGCCATTGTCCAAAGAGATTGCTCTTCATCCTCCATCTCTGGCATAGATTCCCAACCCCACCACACTGATGAGAGATTAATTTCCTCCCCTGGGTAGCTGAAGGGATAACTGCCATAATACTAGATTCTGGATGCACAAGATCCAGTCCTGATCCATAAATCACAAACCCAGGGGTTTCCTAGGTTGTGACCTGATAACCTTTGCAAGTAAATGCCTTCCATACATTTCAATTACTTCTTCAACCAAGGCTAACAGCAGACTGGGGGGAGTAAGTGTGTAGGCAGGGACTGCTAAGCTGACAGTTGGGCAATCATTTCAAAGTAGGCCAGATGGACTTGATATTCAAAACTTGACAGTATTATCATTAAACTCCCTCATAATTGTGTTATTCACCTGCATATAGTAAGCCACTTAATACATGCTTGCCAATTAAGTGGGCAATAAGCAACAAAGGAACAATATAAAAACTGGTATTATTTAAAACAGTCCTGGCCGGGTGCAGTGGCTCATGCCTGTAATTCCAGGAGGCCTAGATGACAGAATTGCTTGAGCCTAGGAGTTCGAGACCAGCCTAGGCAACATAATGAAACCTCATCTCTAAATAAATAAATAAATAAAGCCCACATTCAAATAGTCCTACCCTTCTCTCCCATAATGAAACCTCATCTTTAAATAAATAATAAATACATACAGCCCACATTCAAATAGTCCCACCCTTCTCGCTCTAAACCAATGGCTACTAACAGAAGTAATTCTCCCTCAAAGGGCAATGTCGATGTCTAGAGACATTTTTGGATGTCATAACTGGCAGATGGGTGGGAAAGTACGACTGGCATCTAGTGGGCAGAGGCCAGGAATGTTGCTAAACATCCTAAAATGTCCAGGATGGCCCTCATGACAAGGAATTATCCAAAATGTCAATAGTCCCGAGGTTGAGAAATCATTGAGGAACCATTTGTAATTTATTTAGTTTGAAGCAGGTGAGAGACAAATGGCAATTTTTGTGCAAAAGCCTTTTCTATTATTCTGTAGCAAATAGATAAACATTTAGAAGATAGAATTTCCAATTTTAGATTGGACGAACTTTAGAGATTATCGAGTACAAGCACAGTTGGAGAAACTAAGGCCCAGAGAGGTCAAGTCATTGGCCCAAGTCCACAGTAGAAATGATCAGCTGGACTGAAATTAGAATCCTCTTTACACATCTGAAATGTGTGTTATATTTAGTAGGTGCTCAATAACGGGCAGCAAATGGATATCTTGTTCTTTAGGTGTTCCTTTTTATTACAACATACAATTCACTCTCTGCTGCTAGGAGACGGTGTGAAGTTTCGTTTCCATCCATACTCCTCTTCCTCAGAAGCCCAGAATTAGAGAAGAGTGTAATACACTGGAACTCAAGACCAAGTGGCCAGGCAGAAAAGGATTTTCAATTGTTTCCAGGGAAGCTCATGCCTTTCACCCAGGTAGAGGCTCTACACAAAATCTTCTACGTTAACAAATGAGCTCTTGGGGCAAGACCGTGGACACGTGAGTTTCTCGTCACAACACAGTGCTGCAGTTTTCCTTACATGTTGAGAGAGTCCTAGTCAATGACAGACGGAAAACCAGTGCCAGTTTAATTGACTCACAACCACATCCAAACAAGCCAGAGAACTTTCATTTCTAAACAAACAGCAGACTCTAAATGAATTCTGGGATCAAAGTACAGATGGTTGGTTAGTCCAGTGGCATGCCAAATGTTAGTCATCAAAACAGTGCTGGCTTAAGGGAAGAGAGCAAAAGGTGAAGATTTGCCCTTTCACAAAGAAAACATTCACCACGGTGTTTCAAAACCTAGGAGCTTCAGAGTTGAGTATAATGAGGTAGAGGTCAAAAGGTGTGGCACAAGGGGGTGGGGCAAAGATGCCAGCCACCTAGATAGAAAGATCCTGCCAAGAAGATATTATGCAGAGGAACCCAGGGCAGGTATCCAGGAAAAAAAAAATCACAACTTCAAAAGAGCCAAAGGAAGGTTCTTCACATTAAAAAGCATGTTCCAGTGGACAGAAGGAGAGCTTCTAAAACTGCTGCAAGGTTTTTATTAATGTCTATGGCACCTGAGAACAGTGTCTAAATATTTACTCCTATCCCACAAAAGGGCTAGAGGACTGCTATTTCAGCCTCCTGTCTCACACCCCTTGCTACATTTTTCCCAAGATGATGTGTCACACTAAAACCTCCTATTGAGAGGGCAGAGGATTAGCTTTGTGATGGGCTCCAGCTTTCAAAGGAGCAAAGGTGCCAGAAGCATACAAATGAAATGGCACAAAGAAGCAATTATCACATAGCAACCATGAGATTCACCTGCCCAGCTTCCTGGAATGTCACAGATCTTCAAATATTTAAGTTAACAGTATGAAGTTGACTGACAAAAAAGAATATGATCTGAACATACATTAAAAGAATAATACTGCTCATGAAGGAGATACAGACACTTCATTCGTTATACAGATATACAGGAAGACACAATCCCTATTAAAGATAAAATGTAGTAGTTTTCTACTAATGTAGGGCCTCTAACCCACCTCTCCAGTGCACTGAATTTAACTGAAGGAGGACTGTATGGACAACGTAAGATGCTAATCAATGGCACAATGATATTTCCACACATCAGGTGTGTAATATGAAAGTGCTGGCCCATCTTGCTGTGATATGACCCATAAAGCTGTTCCTTATGGGCAGCTAGGGTTCTCCCCAGCCCTCCACTCCTTCCCTCAGATGTCTACTGAAATGAAGCAGTTCAGAATGACAGCTCCTACAGCAAAGCTGTTTTCACATGAGCTGAACCCAGAGGACGCCCTTAACGTTTTTCAAATTAAAGGGCCCGTATGACTACTCAAATATGAACACATAAATAATCCATCAGTATAACAGCAACACAAAAATTTACATTGCACCTTTATTTGTGATGCTGAAAAACTGAAAACCCGTATGTCCAACAATTGGGCAAGAGTTAAGTAAATAATGACATATTCCAATGATGGAATACAATAAAAGTATTTAATGTTTTTGATGTCATGAAATAGGCTCATGATAAATGTTAAGCAAACAACAATTATATAAAAGAATTATGATATAAGCTCAACTAAGTAATAGATGATAAGGATTATGAGAAATATCTTCTGTATCATTATATTTTTCAAACTTTCTAATATTTTGTCATGAATATGGATAATGTTCATAATCAGAAAAAATGAAGTTTTTGCTTTTTTAAAAAACATCATTTAATGATGTTTAGATTATACGCAAGAGGACCCTCCCACCTTCCCAAAACCTACAAGACAGAAAACAATCGGTTTGGGAGTCTGTTCCTATGGCAACAATCTTTTTTTTTCTTCTTAAATGTTTGAGAAGTCTAATGAAACTAGGATCTATTTTTACTCTGCCCATAATATTGACCCTTGATCTGAGTCACTTGTGTAGGACTGCTTCTGTTCAGACCAGGCTAAGAACCAAGTCAGAAGGCTAAGAGAAGCTAAGCTGGAGTCTTCCTAATTCTAATGCTGCATTTAATGAAGCTTCCTTTCCCTCTCATATAAGCTGTGAACATCAACATAGCAGTTAGGCTGTAGGCAAGATCCTTCCTCAAATTTCTCTTCTATCTGCAACAGTTCCTCTAACTGAACTCTTCATGCCTACTTTCAGAAAGACAAAGTCAACCCCTGTTCCAAACAGCTTTTCTTCCAGTAAAAATGCTTTCAACATAGAAGAGCCCGAATCTTTTAATTCTTTCTTTCTCAAATCAGCTGTCACACTCAAACTGATTTCCATTGGTTCTGCTGTTAGTTGTTTTGAACAAAAGCATCATGGTAAGAACGGGGAGTTTCCTTCCTACTTTGCCTCTGAAGATTTATATCAGTTATAACATGAGTGGTAACATATCAGAAACAACAAAAAGACACCAATGTTCCATTCCCCACATCTCTGGCTTGTTTGGATGTGGTTGTGAGTTGGTGTTCCTCACCAACTCACGCAGAAATTTCTGTAAGAAATAATTTTTTCAAGGTGTAAGAACAAAAACAACCATCTAAATAATATGGAGACAAATATCTTTAACTCAAAGCTAGAAACACTAGAGAACTCATTTCTAAATCCACACATCTGGGGACTTCCAGTTAGAAAAAAAAGAGGAAGAAGTTATAAAATGTACTGTGTGTGCACTTGACGTCAAGGAAGTGAAGTAACATTGTAGGATTAACATGTAAACCCACATCTAAAGATTAAGTTTTGTGGTAGAGGCTTAAGGATTTATGGTCTTTTCATCACTAGCAACTACTGCAAAAGACAGCATTGGCATTTGAAAAAAGGTGCTCTATTTGCTCTACTCTGCTAGGACAGGCTTATCAGCTACAGCTGAGGGTAGTTCTCTCGCTCTCCTGCATTTGATTCTCTATTTTCAACACATCATAAAATGAGAGCATTACACATTTGGTTTGTGGGTGAGTAGAAATGACATAAAGCCTGAGGGACCCAGTTCTCATTGTTTCAGATTAAGAAATCTCTTTTTGAAAGCTCTGACTTGAAATTTTAAAAAGATAAAGTATTCTCCAAGTGGGTTTATGAGATCCAGAATTTACATAAACTGTATTCTAGGCCGGCTCATGTCAATAATTCCAGCACTCTGGAGGGCAGAGACAAGAGGATTGCCCGAGCTCAGGGGTTCGAGATCTGCCTGAGCAACATGGTGAGACTTCATTTCTACAATAAATAAATAAATAAATAAGCTGGGTGTGGTGGTGCATGCCTGTGTTTCCAGCTACTTGGAAGGCTGAGGCGGAAGGATCGCCTGAGCCCAGCAGGTAGAGGCTGCAGTGGCTGTAAGCGTGCCACTGCACTCCAGCCTGGGCAACAGAGTAAGACTCCAACTCAAAAAATAATAATAATAAATAAACAAATAAACTGTATTCTATATGTATTTAAAAGCAAACCAGAATACCTATAGGAAATATACAAATTGAGGGGGAAAGAGTGTTACAATCAACAAAATTGAGAATCATTAACATTAATTGAAAATGAAAAGAAGCAGCAATAATAAAATCCTACTCCTACCCAGTGACATATTACAAAGGTAGGATTCCAGGGTAAGTTTTGTTCACACATAAGGGAGGATGAGGAGGAAGGAAAGAGTTGGACAAACTGAAGATAACTACCAGGGCAACCTTACACTGATGGATGGCCACAGCTGAGGCAGATTTGGCTCATCTCTGGGGCTTTCCACTGGGGAGAGACCTGCAGTTCAGCCATCAGTAGACCAGCATTCATAAGGCCTGTGGGGAAATACAGGATCCAGAAGAGTAGGGTAGGGAAGGAGAAAGTGTGGGAGAGGGAAGAGTCAAACAAAGTAGTGAAATATTATATTTATTAAACATGAGGCTTCAAAAATTCACAGATGTACCTCTTAAAGGTGAAATGGACTGGCTGAAACAGCCAGTACTCTGGGAAGCAATCTGATATGCTTTTTAAAATATAAAGTACATTTTAATTACGTCTGTGAACTATAGTAATACCTGCCAAGAGGAAAATAATTTTTCAGAGAAAAGATAAAAACAGTGAAACCTATGGGATTTTTGACAGTTGGTAGCTACTCAAACAAAGAGGATCCTTTATCTGTGGCCTCTGTGGGAAGTAATAGCGTAAAAACAAATATACACGGCACTGAAAACCTCTGGCCTAGTTCCACCAATTCCATTACTGTAGCAAGGGCCCAAATGCAGGTGACCTGATTGACAAAAAAAGCACTTCTAGAAAGTGCTGAACTTGTATCATGTAACTCATTAAACACTTTTATAATCAAGAAAACAACTAGTGACAATAACTTGGGAAGCTTTCCCTTTAAACACAGCAGCAGCAATATTCCATATGAGACAAAATATTTTTCAAGTCCAGAGTAGAAGAAAATAGATCCTTCCTCACCCAGTGTTAATTACCCGAAGTTGTAGGGGAAGACACAATCAATAGGAATAGTTAACATTATGTGCAGCTCAAGGAAAAATAGTCCCACTGCAATCACCTTAACTATCAAGAAAAGTCTAAGCTGTGCCGTGTTTTAATGCTGCAATCCTCACAATTCTCTTTGTATATCTCCTGTGTTACTAGCTCAAGTCACTCAGCTGTAGATGAGATGACTCAATGTAGATACACCATATGTAAGGCTTCCCAGAATTAACAGGGTGGGAATTTACTTTCTGAGTAACCAAAAGATAAATCACTCCTAGCAGTGGCCAACAGTCAAATACAGACTCAACAGAAGTCAACTGCCTAAGCACACACCCTAATTATATAGGCTATGACTGAGTTGTTACATTACTTCTTGGGACTAATTGTTTCAGCAACAGTCAAGATCTTTTAGAAGCACAAGAAGTTGTATGTGCCTGAAAACCCTTATCTCTTGTCCCAAATCATTCAAATACTGTAAGGGCGATTTTGTGCTTTTGCCTGAGCGTGCTGGGATCCCACCCTTCTTCCACTGGACCACAGAGAACTATATCTCCCAAGGCTCCCTTGCCGATTGATTTCTGAGTAAAAGCTGTTGATGGCAGGCAGTGGTGAGGATAAGAGGCAGGATCCAGAAGCTGCCAGGGTAATGCTCTTTCTTACTGGCCTGTTCCAACTACCACCAGATAGCTCCTCTTTCCATGCTTCTACCTCACACCAGACTGCCAGGGTTCGTAACCCTTGGTGATCCCAACCAAACTTCTATTTTCCTTAGGGGTAAGTAGCTCCCAAGCATTGCTAATCTCTGGGGTGCCTCACTAGCCCTGCTTTAACTTTTTGGCTCTCCTATCAGCATGTAAAACCTATTCCCTATATTAAATTTCCTCTGCTTGTACAACCAACAGTGGTTTCTATTTCCCCGACTGGTCCCTGACTGGCATAGGGCCTTCCAAAAACTTGTCTTTCGGAAAATAGCTTTCCTAAGTTAAAACAATTATTCAGATAACCTGTACAAGGTTTCTTCTAAAATGGAACAAAAGATTTATAGAGAACAAAATCAATTCATTCATGCAAACAAATATTTACTGAGAGCCTGGTCTATGCCAAACACATTCGGTACTGGGATTACTATAGTGAACAAAACAGGCACAAATTCCTGCTCTCGTGGAGCTAACATTCTAGTGGATGTTAAGTATGACAAAATATGACTTTAAAAATTAACCAAGACGGGCTCGGTGGCTCAGCCTGTAATCCCACGTCTTTGGGAGGCTGAGGTGAGTGGCTTGCCTGAGTCCGCGGGTTCGAGACCCGCCTGGGCAACTTGGCAAGACCTCATCTCTACAATAAATCAAAAATCAGTCAGGCATGGTAGTGTGCGCCTGTAATGCCAGCTACTCGGAAGGCTGAGGTGGAAGGATCGCCGGAGCCCAGCAGGTCGAGGCTGCGGTGGCCGGGAGCGGCCATTGCACTCCAGTCTGGGCGACGGAGTGAAACTCCAACTCAAAAAAAAAAAAAAATATGTCCCAGTACATTTGGGAGGCTGAGGTGAGAGAACTATCTAAGCCCAGGAGTTCAAGACCAACCTGGGAAACATGGCAAGACCTTATCTCTATAATATATCAAAAAATTAGCCGAGCACGGTGGCACATACCTATGGTCCTAGCTATTTGGAAGACTGAAGTGGAAGGATCACCTGAGCCCAGCAAGTCGAGGCTGCGGTAGCGATCATGCCACTGCACTCTAGCGTAGATGAGAGTGAGACTCCGACTCAAACAAACAAATACCAATATAGGAATACTGTTAACAATTGAGGAATTGGTAAAAGTGTATTAACTTTAAGGTGCTCTACTCTACATAGACTTGGTTCCTACCTTTTCAATGTGGTATGCTGAACTGTCACATTCTAGGGGCCAATACAGATCTTCTTCAAAGTTAGTATCTACTTAAACTGGCCACCTGCTCAGACAGAAGTACAACTGTGATAAGGATTTAAGCAGACACTAATAACAAAAGTTAAGAACTGTATGCTTAGAATGTAAAACATATGTGTGTTTTTTGCAGATTCTTGCTTGGCATCTTTTTCACGGGGAATATCATTTGGAAAATGATTCAATTCTGGGTCTGATTCCATTTAATAAGTCATTTTATTTCTTCTATGCTGATTCCATCAACATAACATACAAAGTCAACTGCAATGTACATAATGAGTGCTGCAGTCACCAAAGCATGACATTATTTCCAAGATGGAATTTTCAGCCAGAAGAAAAGAAACAGACAATGACTCATGTAGTGAACAGTTATATAGACAACTGCCTAAGAAAGCTGCCACCTACATGCCATAATGATATCAGATGGAAAATGCAGAAAGAAGGAGTTTTTTGATTTGTCTAGAAACAAGAGATTTGCTGAAAAGTATACTGAGAAATGAGACTGTAGTTACTTATTTACTTATTCTAAGCACTGAGCAACCAAGAGCACACATCAAATATTCAAAATATGACCCACATAAGAGCATGTTCAGCCTCAAAAAATCAAAACCACCAGCTCCAGAAATGACATAATATCTACTGCTGCCATTTCACTAGACTTTTCTAAGATAATTCAATGTACCCATAAAGATACACATTGATGGATGCGGGCATAATACTCAGACCTTTTTTACTATTCAGCAATTAGAAAGCATTTCATGCCTGCAATATTTATAATTTCATTTGAGTAGGAAGTGGAGCTACGATACTATGGGCTTCTGATACAACAAGGAGTCTAAAATACAGTGTATATTCAAAATTTCACTGCCACAGAGCAAGTCAAATACAGATTGGGATTTTAACTGCATTGACTCCTATCAAACTACCCAGCATCACTCCTCAACATGTGGTCCAAATATACTGAAGGATCTCCACACACATGATACAGCACACCTTGGAGGTTGTACACATTCTGCTTCCTCTTTCTAGAATGCAAAGTCCCCTAAATTCACATAGCAAAGACATGCTTATCCTCTAAAATGCAGCCCAATTGACTTTGAAGCTATGACTTCCTGAGGAAGACTTGTTTACCTTCTTCTATACTTTCATTTCTCCCTGTATACAATGCCACAATGATAATTACTACATTGCATCATTTATCTATTGACACATCTACTTCCTCATTACACTGTAAAATTCTTGAGACCAAAGACCCTATCTTTTAATCTCTATGACCTGGTACAGTGTCTGACGCAAAGTAGGTGCTTTAGAAATATTTTTTGAATGAATATATGTAGAATATATGTAGTGTGGGCTCCTGGGCTTGAAGAGTCCTCCCTAAAAGTTAAGGCATTTTATACTCTATCTAACTACCACCAAATGCATTTAAAGGATAAGGGGAACAAATAGGAAAGTATCTCCCTTGGTATTAAAAGACAATCTAATGGGGATTTTGATCAATTACTTTCAGTAAAACTGTCAATCTAACTATGACTGCCAGAGGTGTGGTGTATTAACTATGAAACCCTAGAGAATTATTTAATCTTAGCTGGAGAAGAACATTTAACCACTAGAAATGGAAGCAGAACTCCATTGTCTAGATCTAATCAGATGTTTTTACTTCTCAAAAGGTGCCACAGATACAAATAATTTAAAAACTGATAGGAAGCTGGGCTTGGTGGCTCAGCCTGTAATCCCGCACCTTGGGAGGCTGAGGTGAGTGAATTGCCTGAGCCTGCGGGCTCGAGACCCGCCTGGGCAACTTGGTGAGCCCTCATCTCTACAATAAGTCAAAAAATTAGCCGGGTGTGGTAGCGCACGCCTGTAGTTCCGACAACTTGGAAGGCTGAGGCGGAAGGATCACCAAAGCCCAGCAAGTCGAGGCTGCGGTGGCTGGGAGCGGCCACTGCACTCCAGTCTGGGTGACAGAGTGAGACTCCAACTCTAAATAAATAAATAAATAATAAAAACTTAAAACTGATAGGAAAGTTCATGTCCAAGGAACATTTAACAAGCAATGATCTAGTTATCAACGGAAAACAAATGTAAAGCAAAGCTAGAGATTCTTACATAAGTTAAAATGTACAATGATTGTTAGAAAATTTCTACACAAAGAAACTCCCTGGTGTAACCTCTCATACAAGTTTGAAAAATCAGGAAACATCTAGAGACCATCCTCAAAGGTACCATAAGGTACATTTGCAAAAATGACAAAACTCCTATATATAGGAAATAGTTCTGGCTTAAAGACTAGGGAATTACTGAGTGAGTCATTCTAACTGCAGCTTCCAGTAACCAGAGTATTTCAAGGGAATAAAGTCAAAAATGAAACTAATAAAATCAAGATAAAATAAATATGATGAGCATGGTAAAAAAAATTTTGCAGACATTTGAGTAACAGTTACTCAAGCACTTTCATTTTTCAAACTAGGAAAATTAAGCTAAGAAAGGTAGTGTGCTGAAGGCACATAGCTGCAATAGGCAGAATAAAGAAGTTGAACTAATGCTTCAACATCAAGTCTACAGCCTTTTCCACTATGCTGCTGCTTTGCCACCTGAAAGGTGAGCTTATACATACCTTTGGGCCCAGGACACTCTCTGAGATACCTTCTATGAGGGCAGCTGTCTTCCAAATCACTTAAGAATATCTTTCAATTTGATCAACATAACCTAGAGATAGCCTCAGAATACATCTTGAAAGACTAAAGAAGCCGGGCTCGGTGGCTCAGCCTGTAATCCCGCGACTTGGGAGGCTGAGGTGAGTGAATTGCCTGAGTCCGTGGGTTCGAGACCCGCCAGGGCAACTTGGTGAGACCTCATTTCTACAAAAAATTAGCCGGGTGTGGTAGCGCATGCCTATAGTTCCAGCTACTTGGAAGGCTGAGGCGGAAGGATTGCCGGAGCCCCAGCAGGTGGAGGCTGCGGTGGCCGGGAGCGGCCACTGCACTCCACTCTGGGCAACAGAATGAGACTCCAACTCAAAAAAAAAAAGAAAGAAAGAAAGAATAAAGAAGCTCCTCAACATGCACGGAGAGAAAATGCTTTCCATGTTCTACCGCTGATCGAAAAATGAAGATGTCAAGAACTGTGGGTAGCTGGGCGCAGTGGTTCATGCCTGTAATCCCAGCACTTTGGGAGGCCAAGGGGAGAGGATTGCCTGAGCCCAGAGGTTCAAGACCAGCCTGGGCAACTTGGTGAGACCTTGTCTCTACAATAAATAAAAAAAATTAGCCAGGTGTGGTGGTACACACCTGTAGTTCCAGGTACTTGGAAGGTTGAGGTGGAAGGATCGCCTGAGCCCAGCAGATTGAGGTTGCAGTGGCCATGAGCATGCCACTGCACTCCAATCTGGGCAACAGAGTGAGGCTCCAACTCAAAAAAAAACACAAAACTATGTGTATTATGCTACTGTTTGCATAAATGCACTGCAAAGTACTACATTTAAATATAGTTGTTTGTCTCTGCATATATGTACTATCCCTCAAAAGTCACGTAAGAAATTGCCAACAGTGGTTACTTACAGGGAAAGCAAACGGTGACTAAGGGATCAGGGACAGGAAAATGGCTTCATTGTATGTATTCCCTTTTGGACCTTTTGAATTTTGAACCACATCAAAGTACCGCCTTTTAAAAAAAAATTTTTTTTTTATTTAAAATATATAATAACTGGCTGGGTACAGTGGTTCAAGCCTGTAATCCTATCACTTTGGGAGGCCGAGGTGAGAGGACTGCCTGAGCCCACAGGTTTGAGAACAACCTGGGCAACTTGGCAAGACCTCATCTCTACAATAATAAAAAAAAAAAAAGCCGAATGTGGTAGCACACACCTGTAATTCCAGCTACTTGGAAGGCTGAGATGGAAGGATCACCTGAACCCAGCAGGTGGATGCTAGGGTGGCCGTGAGCATGCCACTGCACTCCAGCCTGGGTGACAGAGTGAGATTCCAACTCCAAAAAAAAAAAGAAATATATATATATATATATATATATATAATATATGAATTGGAACAGAGGCAGTGGTAGGTGATTTGAGGGAAAACATTTCAGAGACAGAATGTAGTAGAAGAAAGGAAAAGTTGAAAATTATTACAAAGTATTTATCAGACTTCAGAATTCCATATGGTGTTTCACAGTCTACAGTAAATATTCCTCAACAGCATCAAGTTTTTTCCACTCTAATTCTTTACCCACCAAACATCTCTCAATTTCTCACAAACCTTGACACTGAGAAAGGAGTGGATACCAGTATTCAGGTCATCAAAAGGTACAGTCAGCCCTCTGTATCTATGGGCTCTAAATCTGTAGATTCAACCAACCACAGATTGAAAATATTGGGGAAAAATGGGTGGTTGCAGCTGTACTCCACACGTGCAGACTTTTTTTTTTTTTTTTTT